>NW_027069186.1:0-110821 GCF_037157495.1 Lathamus discolor
TGGTCTCTATAGGGCTTCTAGTGTCTCTATAGGGTCTCTATAGGGTCCCTAGGGTCTCTATAGGGTCTCTATAGGGTCCCTAGGGTCTCTATAAGGTCTCTAGGGTCTCTATAGGGTCTCTATAGGGTCTCTAGGGTCTCTATAGGGTCTCTAGGGTCTCTCTAGGGTCTCTATAGGGTCTCTAGGGTCTCTATAGGGTCTCTATAGGGTCTCTAGGGTCTCTATACGGTCTCTATAGGGTTCCTAGGGTCTCTATAGGGTCTCTATAGGGTCTCTAGGGCCTCTATAGGGTCTCTATAGGGTTCCTAGGGTCTCTATAGGGTCCCTAGGGTCTCTGTAGGGTCTCTATAGGGTCTCTAGGGTCTCTATAGGGTCTCTATACGGTTCCTAGGGTCTCTATAGGGTCCCTAGGGTCTCTATAGGTTCTCTAGGGTCTCTCTAGGGTCATTATAGGGTCTCTAGGGTCTCTATAGGGTCTCTATAGGGTCCCTAGGGTCTCTATAGGGTCTCTATAGGGTCTCTATAGGGTCTCTAGGGTCTCTATAGGGTCTCTATAGGGTCCCTAGGGTCTCTATAGGGTCCCTAGGGTCTCTATAGGGTCTCTAGGGTCTCTATAGGGTCTCTAGGGTCTCTATAGTGTCTCTATAGGGTCTCTAGTGTCTCTATAGGGTCTCTATAGGGTCCCTAGGGTCTCTATAGGGTCTCTATAGTGTTCCTAGGGTCTCTATAGGGTCCCTAGGGTCTCTATAGGGTCTCTATAGGGTTTCTAGGGTCTCTATAGGGTCCCTAGGGTCTCTATAGGGTCTCTAGGGTTTCTATAGGGTCTCTATAGGGTCCCTATGGTCTCTATAGGGTCTCTATAGGGTCCCTAGGGTCACTATAGGGTCTCTAGGGTCTCTCTAGGGTCTCTATAGGGTCTCTAGGGTCTCTCTAGGGTCTCTATAGGGTCTCTAGGGTCTCTATACGGTCTCTATAGGGTTCCTAGGGTCTCTATAGTGTCTCTATAGGGTCTCTAGTGCCTCTATAGGGTCTCTATAGGGTCCCTAGGGTCTCTATAGGGTCTCTATAGGGTTCCTAGGGTCTCTATAGGGTCCCTAGGGTCTCTATAGGGTCTCTAGGGTCTCTATAGGGTCTCTATAGGGTCTCTATAGGGTTCCTAGGGTCTCTATAGGGTCCCTAGGGTCTCTATAGGGTCTCTAGGGCCTCTATAGGGTCTCTAGAGCCTCTATAGGGTCTCTATAGGGACTCTAGTGTCTCTATAGGGTCTCTATAGGGTTCCTAGGGTCTCTATTGGGTCCCTAGGGTCTCTATAGTGTCTCTAGGGTCTCTCTAGGGTCTCTATAGGGTCTCTAGGGTCTCTCTAGGGTGTCTATAGGGTCTCTAGGGTCTCTATAGGGTCTCTATAGGGTTCCTAGGGTCTCTATAGGGTCCCTAGGGTCTCTATAGGGTCTCTAGGGTCTCTCTAGGGTCTCTATAGGGTCTCTAGGGTCTCTATAGGGTCTCTATAGGGTCCCTAGGGTCTCTATAGGGTATCTATAGGGTTCCTAGGGCTCTATATGGTCTCTATAGGGTCTCTATATGGTCTCTAGTGTCTCTGTAGTGTCTCTATAGGGTCTCTAGTGTCTCTATAGGGTCTCTATAGGGTCCCTAGGGTCTCTATAGGGTCTCTATAGGGTTCCTAGGGTCTCTATAGGGTCCCTAGGGTCTCTATAGGGTCTCTAGGGTCTCTCTAGGGTCTCTAGGGTCTCTCTATGGTCTCTATAGGGTCTCTAGGGTCTCTCTAGGGTCTCTATAGGGTCTCTAGGGTCTCTATAGGGTCTCTATAGGGTCCCTAGGGTCTCTATAGGGTCTCTATAGGGTTCCTAGGGTCTCTATAGGGTCCGTAGGGTCTCTATAGGGTCTCTATAGGGTTCCTAGAGTCTCTATAGTGTCTCTAGGGTCTCTCTAGGGTCTCTATAGGGTCCCTAGGGTCTCTATAGGGTCTCTATAGGGTTCCTAGGGTCTCTATAGGTTCCCTAGGGTCTCTATAGGGTCTCTATAGGGTCTCTAGGGTCTCTATAGGTTCCCTAGGGTCTCTATAGGGTCTCTAGGGTCTCTATAGGGTCTCTATAGGGTCTCTAGTGTCTCTATAGGGTCTCTATAGGGTCCCTAGTGTCTCTATAGGGTCTCTATAGGGTTCCTAGGGTCTCTATAGGGTCTCTATAGGGTCTCTAGGGTCTCTATAGGGTCTCTATAGGGTCCCTAGGGTCTCTATAGGGTCTCTATACGGTTCCTAGTGTCTCTATAGGTTCCCTAGGGACTCTATAGGGTTCCTAGGGTCTCTATAGGGTCTCTATAGGGTCTCTAGTGTCTCTATAGGGTCTCTATAGGGTCCCTAGGGTCTCTATAGGGTCTCTATAGGGTTCCTAGGGTCTCTATAGGGTCTCTATAGGGTCTTTAGGGTCTCTATAGGGTCTCTATAGGGTCCCTAGGGTCTCTATAGGGTCTCTATAGGGTCTCTAGGGTCTCTCTAGGGTCTCTATAGGGTCTCTAGGGTCTCTATACGGTCTCTATAGGGTTCCTAGGGTCTCTATAGGGTCTCTATAGGGTTTCTAGGGCCTCTATAGGGTCTCTATAGGGTCCCTAGGGTCTCTATAGGGTCTCTATAGGGTTCCTAGGGTCTCTATAGGGTCCCTCGGGTCTCTCTAGGGTCTCTATAGGGTCTCTAGGGTATCTCTAGGGTCTCTATAGGGTCTCTAGGGTCTCTATAGGGTCTCTATAGGGTCTCTAGTGTCTCTATAGGGTCTCTATAGGGTCCCTAGGGTCTCTATAGGGTCTCTATAGGGTTCCTAGTGTCTCTATAGGTTCCCTAGGGACTCTATAGGGTTCCTAGGGTCTCTATAGGGTCTCTATAGGGTCTCTATAGGGTTCCTAGGGTCTCTATAGGGTCCCTAGGGTCTCTATAGGGTCTCTAAGGTCTCTCTAGGGTCTCTATAGGGTCTCTAGGGTCTCTCTAGGGTCTCTCTAGGGTCTCTAGGGTCTCTATAGGGTCTCTATAGGGTCTCTAGGGTCTCTATACGGTGTCTATAGGTTTCCTAGGGTCTCTATAGGGTCTCTATAGGGTCTCTAGTGTCTCTATAGGGTCTCTATAGGGTCCCTAGGGTCTCTATAGGGTCTCTATAGGGTCTCAACAGTGTTCCTAGGGTCTCTATAGGGTCCCTAGGGTCTCTATAGGGTCTCTAGGGTCACTATAGGGACTCTAATGGGTCCCTAGGGTCTCTATAGGGTCTCTATAGGGTTCCTAGGGTCTCTATAGGGTCCCTAGGGTCTCTATAGGGTCTCTAGGGTCTCTCTAGTGTCTCTGAAGGGTCTCTAGGGTCTCTCTAGGGTCTCTATAGGGTCTCTATAGGGTCCATGGGGTCTCTATAGGGTCTCTATAGGGTCTCTATAGGATCTCTAGGTTCTCTATAGGGTCTCTACAGGGTCCCTAGGGTCTCTATAGGGTCTCTATAGGGTTCCTAGGGTCTCTATAGGGTCCCTAGGGTCTCTATAGGATCTCTAGTGTCTCTATAGGGTCTCTATAGGGTCCCTAGGGTCTCTATAGGGTCTCTATAGGGTTCCTAGGGTCTCTATAGGGTCCCTAGGGTCTCTATAGGGTCTTTATAGGGTTCCTAGGGTCTCTATAGGGTCTCTAGGGTCTCTCTAGGGTCTCTATAGGGTCTCTTGTGTCTCTATAGTGTCTCTAGTGTCTCTATAGGATCTCTATAGGGTCCCTAGGGTCTCTATAGGGTCTCTATAGGATCCCTAGGGTCTCTATAGGGTCTCTATAGGGTTCCTAGGGTCTCTATAGGTTCCCTAGAGTCTCTATAGGGTCTCTATAGGGTCTCTAGGGTCTCTATAGGGTCTCTATAGGATCCCTAGGGTCTCTATAGGGTCTCTATAGGGTTCCTAGGGTCTCTATAGGGTTCCTAGGGTCTCTATAGGGTCCGTAGGGTCTCTATAGGGTCTCTATAGGGTTCCTAGGGTCTCTATAGGGTCTCTAGGGTCTCTCTAGGGTGTCTATAGGGTCTCTAGGGTCTCTATAGGGTCTCTATAGGGTTCCTAATGTCTCTATAGGGTCCCTAGGGTCTCTCTAGTGTCTCTGTAGGGTCTCTAGGGTCTCTCTAGGGTCTCTATAGGGTCTCTTGGGTCTCTATAGGGTCTCTATAGGATCCCTAGGGTCTCTATAAGGTCTCTATAGGGTTCCTAGGGTCTCTATAGGGTTCCTAGGGTCTCTATAGGGTCCGAAGGGTCTCTATAGGGTCTCTATAGGGTTCCTAGGGTCTCTATAGGGTCCCTAGGGTCTCTATAGTGTCTCTATAGGGTCTCTAGTGTCTCTATAGGGTCTCTATAGGGTTCCTAGGGTCTCTATAGGGTCCCTAGGGTCTCTATAGGGTCTCTAAGGTCTCTCTAGGGTCTCTATAGGGTCTCTATAGGGTCTCTAGGGTCTCTATAGTGTCTCTATAGGGTCTCTAGGGTCTCTATACGGTCTCTATCGGTTTCTAGGGTCTCTATAGGGTCTCTATAGGGTCTCTAGTGTCTCTATAGGGTCTCTATAGGGTCCCTAGGGTCTCTATAGGGTCCCTAGGTCTCTATAGGGTCTCTAGGGTCACTATAGGGACTCTATAGGGTCCCCAGGGTCTCTATAGGGTCTCTATAGGGTTCCTAGGGTCTCTATAGGTTCCCTAGGGTCTCTATAGGGTCTCTAGGGCCTCTATAGGGTCTCTATAGGGCCTCTAGTGTCTCTATAGGGTCTCTATAGGGTCCCTAGGGTCTCTATAGGGTCTCTATAGGGTCCCTAGGGTCTCTATAGGGTCCCTAGGGTCTCTCTAGGGTCTCTATAGGGTCTCTAGGGTCTCTATAGGGTCTCTAGTGTCTCTATACGGTCTCTATAGGGTTCCTAGGGTCTCTATAGGGTCTCTATAGGGTCTCTAGGGCCTCTATAGGGTCTCTATAAGGTTCGTAGGTTCTCTATAGGGTCCCTAGGGTCTCTATAGGGTCTCTAGTGTCTCTCTAGGGTGTCTATAGGGTCTCTAGGGTCTCTATAGGGTCTCTATAGGGTTCCTAGGGTCTCTATAGTGTCCCTAGGGTCTCTATAGGGTCTCTGTAGGGTCTCTAGGGTCTCTATAGGGTCTCTATAGGGTCTCTATAGGGTCTCTAGGGTCTCTATAGGGTCTCTATAGGGTCCCTAGGGTCTCTATAGGGTCTCTATAGGGTTCCTAGGGTCTCTATAGGGTCCCTAGGGTCTCTATGAGGTCTCTATAGGGTTCCTAGGGTCTCTATAGGGTCCCTAGGTTCTCTATAGGGTCTCTAGTGTTTCTATAGGGTCTCTATAGGGTCCCTAGGGTCTCTATAGGGTCTCTATAGGGTCTCTATAGGGTCTCTAGGGTCTCTATAGGGTCTGTATAGGATCCCTAGGGTCTCTATAGGGTCTCTATAGGGTTCCTAGGGTCTCTATAGGTTCCCTAGTGTCTCTATAGGGTCTCTAGGGTCTCTATAGGGTCTCTATAGGGTCCCTAGGGTCTCTATAGGGTCTCCATAGGGTTCCTAGAGTCTCTATAGGGTCCCTAGGGTCTCTATAGTGTCTCTACGGTCTCTCTAGGGTCTCTATAGGGTCTCTATAGGGTCCCTAGCGTCTCTATGGTGTCTCGATAGGGTTCCTAGGGTCTCTATAGGGTTCCTAGGGTCTCTATAGGGTCTCTATAGGGTTCCTAGGGTCTCTATACGGTCTCTAGGGTCTCTCTAGTGTCTCTATAGGGTCTCTATAGGGTCCCTAGTGTCTCTATAGGGTCTCTATAGGATCCCTAGGGTCTCTATAGGGTCTCTATAGGGTTCCTAGGGTCTCTATAGGTTCCCTAGGGTCTCTATAGGGTCTCTCGGGTCTCTATAGGGTCTCTATAGGGTCTCTAGTGTCTCTATAGGGTCTCTATAGGGTCCCTAGGGTCTCTATAGGGTCTCTATAGGGTTCCTAGGGTCTCTATAGGGTCTCTAGGGTCTCTATAGGGTCTCTATAGGGTCTCTAGGGTCTCTATAGGGTCTCTATAGGGTCTCTAGTGTCTCTATAGGGTCTCTATAGGATCCCTAGTGTCTCTATAGGGTCTCTATAGGGTCCCTAGGGTCTCTATAGGGTCTCTACAGGGTTCCTAGGGTATCTATAGGGTCTCTAGGGTCTTTATAGGGTCTCTATAGGGTACCTAGGGTCTCTATAGGGTCTCTATAGGGTTCCTAGGGTCTCTATAGGTTCCCTAGGGACTCTATAGGGTTCCTAGGGTCTCTATAGGGTCTCTATAGGGTCTCTAGTGTCTCTATAGGGTCCCTATAGGGTCTCTAGGGTCTCTATAGGGTCTCTATAGGGTTCCTAGGGTCTCTATAGGGTCCCTAGGGTCTCTATAGGGTCTCTAAGGTCTCTCTAGGGTCTCTATAGGGTTCCTAGGGTCTCTATAGGGTCTCTAGGGTCTCTATAGGGTCTCTATAGGGTCTCTAGGGTCTCTATACGGTCTCTATAGGTTTCCTAGGGTCTCTATAGGGTCTCTATAGGGTCTCTAGTGTCTCTATAGGGTCTCTATAGGGTCCCTAGGGTCTCTATAGGGTCTCTATAGGGTCTCTATAGGGTTCCTAGGGTCTCTATAGGGTCCCTCGGGTCTCTATAGGGTCTCTAGGGTCACTATAGGGACTCTATAGGGTCCCTAGGGTCTCTATAGGGTCTCTATAGGGTTCCTAGGGTCTCTATAGGTTCCCTAGGGTCTCTATAGGGTCTCTAGGGTCTCTATAGGGTCTCTATAGGGTCTCTAGGGTCTCTATAGGGTCTCTATAGGGTCCCTAGGGTCTCTATAGGGTCTCTAGGGTCTCTCTAGAGTCTCTATAGGGTCTCTAGGGTCTCTATAGGGTCTCTATAGGGTTCCTAGGGTCTCTATAGGGTCCCTAGGGTCTCTATAGGGTCTCTAGGGTCTCTCTAGGGTCTCTATAGGGTCTCTAGGGTCTCTCTAGGGTCTCTATAGGGTCTCTTGGGTCTCTATAGGGTCTCTATAGGGTCTCTAGGGTCTCTATACGGTCTCTATAGGGTCTCTATAGGGTCCCTAGGGTCTCTATAGGGTCTCTATAGGGTCTCTATAGGGTCCCTAGGGTCTCTATAGGGTCTCTATAGGGTTCCTAGGGTCTCTATAGGTTCCCTAGTGTCTCTATAGGGTCTCTATAGGGTCTCTAGTGTCTCTCTAGGGTCTCTCTAGGGTCTCTAGTATCTCTAAAGGGTCTCTATAGGGTCCCTAGGGTCTCTATAGGGTCTCTATAGGGTCCCTAGGGTCTCTATAGGGTCTCTATAGTGTTCCTAGGGTCTCTATAGGTTACCTAGTGTCTCTATAGGGTCTCTATAGGGTCTCTAGTGTCTCTCTAGGGTCTCTCTAGGGTCTCTAGTATCTCTATAGGGTCTCTATAGGGTCCCTAGGGTCTCTATAGGGTCTCTATAGGGTCTCTAGTGTCTCTATAGGGTCTCTATAGGATCCCTAGTGTCTCTATAGGGTCTCTATAGGGTCCCTAGTGTCTCTATAGGGTCTCAAAAGGGTTCCTAGGGTCTCTATAGGGTCTCTATAGGGTCTCTAGGGTCTCTATAGGGTCTCTATAGGGTACCTAGGGTCTCTATAGGGTCTCTATAGGGTTCCTAGGGTCTCTATAGGTTCCCTAGGGACTCTATAGGGTTCCTAGGGTCTCTATAGGGTCTCTATAGGGTCTCTAGTGTCTCTATAGGGTCTCTATAGGGTCTCTAGGGTCTCTATAGGGTCTCTATAGGGTCCCTAGGGTCTCTATAGGGTCTCTAGGGTCTCTCTAGAGTCTCTATAGGGTCTCTAGGGTCTCTCTAGGGTCTCTATAGGGTCTCTAGGGTCTCTATAGGGTCTCTATAGGGTTCCTAGGGTCTCTATAGGGTCCCTAGGGTCTCTATAGGGTCTCAACAGGGTTCCTAGGGTCTCTATAGGGTCTCTATAGGGTCTCTAGGGTCTCTATAGGGTCTCTATAGGGTACCTAGGGTCTCTATAGGGTCTCTATAGGGTTCCTAAGGTCTCTATAGGTTCCCTAGGGACTCTATAGGGTTCCTAGGGTCTCTATAGGGTCTCTATAGGGTCTCTAGTGTCTCTATAGGGTCTCTATAGGGTCTCTAGGGTCTCTATAGGGTCTCTATAGGGTCCCTAGGGTGACTATAGGGTCTCTAGGGTCTCTCTAAAGTCTCTATAGGGTCTCTAGGGTCTCTCTAGGGTCTCTATAGGGTCTCTAGGGTCTCTATAGGGTCTCTATAGGGTTCCTAGGGTCTCTATAGGGTCCCTAGGGTCTCTATAGGGTCTCTAGGGTCTCTCTAGGGTCTCTATAGGGTCTCTAGGGTCTCTCTAGGGTCTCTATAGGGTCTCTTGGGTCTCTATAGGGTCTCTATAGGGTCTCTAGGGTCTCTATACGGTCTCTATAGGGTCTCTATAGGGTCCCTAGGGTCTCTATAGGGTCTCTATAGGGTCTCTATAGGGTCCCTAGGGTCTCTATAGGGTCTCTATAGGGTTCCTAGGGTCTCTATAGGTTCCCTAGTGTCTCTATAGGGTCTCTATAGGGTCTCTAGTATCTCTATAGGGTCTCTATAGGGTCCCTAGGGTCTCTATAGGGTCTCTATAGGGTTCCTAGGGTCTCTATAGTGTCCCTAGGGTCTCTATAGGGTCTCTAGGGTCTCTCTAGGGTCTCTCTAGGGTCTCTATATGGTCTCTATAGGGTCTCTAGGGTCTCTAAAGGGTCTCTATAGGGTGTCTAGGGTCTCTATAGGGTCTCTATAGGGTCTCTAGGGTCTCTATAGGGACTCTATAGGGTCCCTAGGGTCTCTATAGGGTCTCTATAGGGTTCCTAGGGTCTCTATAGGTTCCCTAGGGTCTCTATAGGGTCTCTAGGGTCTCTATAGGGTCTCTATAGGGTCCCTAGGGTCTCTATAGGGTCTCTATAGGGTTCCTAGGGTCTCTATAGGGTCCCTAGGGTCTCTCTAGGGTCTCTATAGGGTCTCTAGGGTCTCTCTAGGGTGTCTATAGGGTCTCTAGGGTCTCTATAGGGTCTCTATAGGGTCTCTAGGGTCTCTATAGGGTCTCTATAGGATCCCTAGGGTCTCTATAGGGTCTCTATAGGGTTCCTAGGGTCTCTATAGGGTTCCTAGGGTCTCTATAGGGTCCGTAGGGTCTCTATAGGGTCTCTATAGGGTTCCTAGGGTCTCTATAGGGTCTCTAGGGTCTCTCTAGGGTGTCTATAGGGTCTCTAGGGTCTCTATAGGGTCTCTATAGGGTTCCTAATGTCTCTATAGGGACCCTAGGGTCTCTCTAGGGTCTCTGTAGGGTCTCTAGGGTCTCTCTAGGGTCTCTATAGGGTCTCTTGGGTCTCTATAGGGTCTCTATAGGGTCTCTATAGGGTCTCTAGGGTCTCTATAGGGTCTCTATAGGATCCCTAGGGTCTCTATAAGGTCTCTATAGGGTTCCTAGGGTCTCTATAGGGTTCCTAGGGTCTCTATAGGGTCCGAAGGGTCTCTATAGGGTCTCTATAGGGTTCCTAGGGTCTCTATAGGGTCCCTAGGGTCTCTATAGTGTCTCTATAGGGTCTCTAGTGTCTCTATAGGGTCTCTATAGGGTTCCTAGGGTCTCTATAGGGTCCCTAGGGTCTCTATAGGGTCTCTAAGGTCTCTCTAGGGTCTCTATAGGGTCTCTAGGGTCTCTATAGGGTCTCTATAGGGTCTCTAGGGTCTCTATAGTGTCTCTATAGGGTCTCTAGGGTCTCTATACGGTCTCTATCGGTTTCTAGGGTCTCTATAGGGTCTCTATAGGGTCTCTAGTGTCTCTATAGGGTCTCTATAGGGTCCCTAGGGTCTCTATAGGGTCCCTAGGTCTCTATAGGGTCTCTAGGGTCACTATAGGGACTCTATAGGGTCCCCAGGGTCTCTATAGGGTCTCTATAGGGTTCCTAGGGTCTCTATAGGTTCCCTAGGGTCTCTATAGGGTCTCTAGGGCCTCTATAGGGTCTCTATAGGGCCTCTAGTGTCTCTATAGGGTCTCTATAGGGTCCCTAGGGTCTCTATAGGGTCTCTATAGGGTCCCTAGGGTCTCTATAGGGTCTCTAGGGTCTCTCTAGGGTCTCTATAGGGTCTCTAGGGTCTCTCTAGGGTCTCTATAGGGTCTCTAGTGTCTCTATACGGTCTCTATAGGGTTCCTAGGGTCTCTATAGGGTCTCTATAGGGTCTCTAGGGCCTCTATAGGGTCTCTATAAGGTTCGTAGGTTCTCTATAGGGTCCCTAGGGTCTCTATAGGGTCTCTAGTGTCTCTCTAGGGTGTCTATAGGGTCTCTAGGGTCTCTATAGGGTCTCTATAGGGTTCCTAGGGTCTCTATAGTGTCCCTAGGGTCTCTATAGGGTCTCTGTAGGGTCTCTAGGGTCTCTATAGGGTCTCTATAGGGTCTCTATAGGGTCTCTAGGGTCTCTATAGGGTCTCTATAGGGTCCCTAGGGTCTCTATAGGGTCTCTATAGGGTTCCTAGGGTCTCTATAGGGTCCCTAGGGTCTCTATGAGGTCTCTATAGGGTTCCTAGGGTCTCTATAGGGTCCCTAGGTTCTCTATAGGGTCTCTAGTGTCTCTATAGGGTCTCTATAGGGTCCCTAGGGTCTCTATAGGGTCTCTATAGGGTCTCTATAGGGTCTCTAGGGTCTCTATAGGGTCTGTATAGGATCCCTAGGGTCTCTATAGGGTCTCTATAGGGTTCCTAGGGTCTCTATAGGTTCCCTAGTGTCTCTATAGGGTCTCTAGGGTCTCTATAGGGTCTCTATAGGGTCCCTAGGGTCTCTATAGGGTCTCCATAGGGTTCCTAGAGTCTCTATAGGGTCCCTAGTGTCTCTATAGTGTCTCTACGGTCTCTCTAGGGTCTCTATAGGGTCTCTATAGGGTCCCTAGCGTCTCTATGGTGTCTCGATAGGGTTCCTAGGGTCTCTATAGGGTTCCTAGGGTCTCTATAGGGTCTCTATAGGGTTCCTAGGGTCTCTATACGGTCTCTAGGGTCTCTCTAGTGTCTCTATAGGGTCTCTATAGGGTCCCTAGTGTCTCTATAGGGTCTCTATAGGGTTCCTAGGGTCTCTATAGGGTCTCTAGGGTCTCTATAGGGTCTCTATAGGGTCTCTAGTGTCTCTATAGGGTCTCTATAGGGTCCCTAGGGTCTCTATAGGGTCTCTATAGGGTTCCTAGGGTCTCTATAGGGTCTCTAGGGTCTCTATAGGGTCTCTATAGGGTCTCTAGTGTCTCTATAGGGTCTCTATAGGGTCCCTAGGGTCTCTATAGGGTCTCTATAGGGTCTCTAGGGTCTCTATAGGGTCTCTATAGGGTCTCTAGTGTCTCTATAGGGTCTCTATAGGATCCCTAGTGTCTCTATAGGGTCTCTATAGGGTCCCTAGGGTCTCTATAGGGTCTCTACAGGGTTCCTAGGGTATCTATAGGGTCTCTAGGGTCTCTATAGGGTCTCTATAGGGTACCTAGGGTCTCTATAGGGTCTCTATAGGGTTCCTAGGGTCTCTATAGGTTCCCTAGGGACTCTATAGGGTTCCTAGGGTCTCTATAGGGTCTCTATAGGGTCTCTAGTGTCTCTATAGGGTCCCTATAGGGTCCCTAGGGTCTCTATAGGGTCTCTATAGGGTTCCTAGGGTCTCTATAGGGTCCCTAGGGTCTCTATAGGGTCTCTAAGGTCTCTCTAGGGTCTCTATAGGGTTCCTAGGGTCTCTATAGGGTCTCTAGGGTCTCTATAGGGTCTCTATAGGGTCTCTAGGGTCTCTATACGGTCTCTATAGGTTTCCTAGGGTCTCTATAGGGTCTCTATAGGGTCTCTAGTGTCTCTATAGGGTCTCTATAGGGTCCCTAGGGTCTCTATAGGGTCTCTATAGGGTTCCTAGGGTCTCTATAGGGTCCCTCGGGTCTCTATAGGGTCTCTAGGGTCACTATAGGGACTCTATAGGGTCCCTAGGGTCTCTATAGGGTCTCTATAGGGTTCCTAGGGTCTCTATAGGTTCCCTAGGGTCTCTATAGGGTCTCTAGGGTCTCTATAGGGTCTCTATAGGGTCTCTAGGGTCTCTATAGGGTCTCTATAGGGTCCCTAGGGTCTCTATAGTGTCTCTAGGGTCTCTCTAGAGTCTCTATAGGGTCTCTAGGGTCTCTATAGGGTCTCTATAGGGTTCCTAGGGTCTCTATAGGGTCCCTAGGGTCTCTATAGGGTCTCTAGGGTCTCTCTAGGGTCTCTATAGGGTCTCTAGGGTCTCTCTAGGGTCTCTATAGGGTCTCTTGGGTCTCTATAGGGTCTCTATAGGGTCTCTAGGGTCTCTATACGGTCTCTATAGGGTCTCTATAGGGTCCCTAGGGTCTCTATAGGGTCTCTATAGGGTCTCTATAGGGTCCCTAGGGTCTCTATAGGGTCTCTATAGGGTTCCTAGGGTCTCTATAGGTTCCCTAGTGTCTCTATAGGGTCTCTATAGGGTCTCTAGGGTCTCTCTAGGGTCTCTCTAGGGTCTCTAGTATCTCTATAGGGTCTCTATAGGGTCCCTAGGGTCTCTATAGGGTCTCTATAGGGTCCCTAGGGTCTCTATAGGGTCTCTATAGGGTTCCTAGGGTCTCTATAGGTTCCCTAGTGTCTCTATAGGGTCTCTATAGGGTCTCTAGTGTCTCTCTAGGGTCTCTCTAGGGTCTCTAGTATCTCTATAGGGTCTCTATAGGGTCCCTAGGGTCTCTATAGGGTCTCTATAGGGTCTCTAGTGTCTCTATAGGGTCTCTATAGGATCCCTAGTGTCTCTATAGGGTCTCTATAGGGTCCCTAGTGTCTCTATAGGGTCTCAACAGGGTTCCTAGGGTCTCTATAGGGTCTCTATAGGGTCTCTAGGGTCTCTATAGGGTCTCTATAGGGTACCTAGGGTCTCTATAGGGTCTCTATAGGGTTCCTAGGGTCTCTATAGGTTCCCTAGGGACTCTATAGGGTTCCTAGGGTCTCTATAGGGTCTCTATAGGGTCTCTAGTGTCTCTATAGGGTCTCTATAGGGTCTCTAGGGTCTCTATAGGGTCTCTATAGGGTCCCTAGGGTCTCTATAGGGTCTCTAGGGCCTCTCTAGAGTCTCTATAGGGTCTCTAGGGTCTCTCTAGGGTCTCTATAGGGTCTCTAGGGTCTCTATAGGGTCTCTATAGGGTTCCTAGGGTCTCTATAGGGTCCCTAGGGTCTCTATAGGGTCTCAACAGGGTTCCTAGGGTCTCTATAGGGTCTCTATAGGGTCTCTAGGGTCTCTATAGGGTCTCTATAGGGTACCTAGGGTCTCTATAGGGTCTCTATAGGGTTCCTAGGGTCTCTATAGGTTCCCTAGGGACTCTATAGGGTTCCTAGGGTCTCTATAGGGTCTCTATAGGGTCTCTAGTGTCTCTATAGGGTCTCTATAGGGTCTCTAGGGTCTCTATAGGGTCTCTATAGGGTCCCTAGGGTGTCTATAGGGTCTCTAGGGTCTCTCTAGAGTCTCTATAGGGTCTCTAGGGTCTCTCTAGGGTCTCTATAGGGTCTCTAGGGTCTCTATAGGGTCTCTATAGGGTTCCTAGGGTCTCTATAGGGTCCCTAGGGTCTCTATAGGGTCTCTAGGGTCTCTCTAGGGTCTCTATAGGGTCTCTAGGGTCTCTATAGGGTCTCTATAGGGTCTCTTGGGTCTCTATAGGGTCTCTATAGGGTCTCTAGGGTCTCTATACGGTCTCTATAGGGTCTCTATAGGGTCCCTAGGGTCTCTATAGGGTCTCTATAGGGTCTCTATAGGGTCCCTAGGGTCTCTATAGGGTCTCTATAGGGTTCCTAGGGTCTCTATAGGTTCCCTAGTGTCTCTATAGGGTCTCTATAGGGTCTCTAGTATCTCTATAGGGTCTCTATAGGGTCCCTAGGGTCTCTATAGGGTCTCTATAGGGTTCCTAGGGTCTCTATAGTGTCCCTAGGGTCTCTATAGGGTCTCTAGGGTCTCTCTAGGGTCTCTCTAGGGTCTCTATATGGTCTCTATAGGGTCTCTAGGGTCTCTAAAGGGTCTCTATAGGGTGTCTAGGGTCTCTATAGGGTCTCTATAGGGTCTCTAGGGTCTCTATAGGGACTCTATAGGGTCCCTAGGGTCTCTATAGGGTCTCTATAGGGTTCCTAGGGTCTCTATAGGTTCCCTAGGGTCTCTATAGGGTCTCTAGGGTCTCTATAGGGTCTCTATAGGGTCCCTAGGGTCTCTATAGGGTCTCTATAGGGTTCCTAGAGTCTCTATAGGGTCCCTAGGGTCTCTCTAGGGTCTCTATAGGGTCTCTAGGGTCTCTCTAGGGTGTCTATAGGGTCTCTAGGGTCTCTATAGGGTCTCTATAGGGTCTCTAGGGTCTCTCTAGGGTGTCTATAGGGTCTCTAGGGTCCCTATAGGGTCTCTATAGGGTCTCTATGGGGTCTCTATAGGGTGTCTATAGGGTCTCTAGGGTCTCTATACGGTCTCTATAGGGTTCCTAGGGTCTCTATAGGGTCTCTATAGGGTCTCTAGGGACTCTATAGGGTTCCTAGGGTCTCTATAGGGTCTCTAGGGTCTCTCTAGGGTCTCTATAGGGTCTCTAGGGTCTCTATAGGGTCTCTATATGGTCCCTACGGTCTCTATAGGGTCTCTAAAGGGTCTCTATAGGGTCTCTAGGGTCTCTATAGGGTCTCTATAGGATCCCTAGGGTCTCTATATGGTCTCTATAGGGTTTCTAGGGTCTCTATAGGGTCCCTAGGGTCTCTATAGGGTCTCTAGTGTCTCTATTGTGTCTCTATAGGGTCTCTAGTGTCTCTATAGTGTCTCTATAGGGTCCCTAGTGTCTCTATAGGGTCTCTATAGGGTTCCTAGGGTCTCTATAGGGTCCCTAGGGTCTCTATAGGGTCTCTAGGGTCTCTCTAGGGTCTCTATAGGGTCTCTAGGGTCTCTATAGGGTCTCTATAGTGTCTCTAGGGTCTCTATAGGGTCTCTATAGGGTACCTAGGGTCTCTATAGGGTCTCTATAGGGTTCCTAGGGTCTCTATAGGTTCCCTAGGGACTCTATAGGGTTCCTAGGGTCTCTATAGGGTCTCTATAGGGTCTCTAGTGTCTCTATAGGGTCTCTATAGGGTCCCTAGGGTCTCTATAGGGTCTCTATAGGGTTCCTAGGGTCTCTATAGGGTCCCTAGGGTCTCTATAGGGTCTCTAAGGTCTCTCTAGGGTCTCTATAGGGTTCCTAGGGTCTCTATAGGGTCTCTAGGGTCTCTATAGGGTCTCTATAGGGTCTCTAGGGTCTCTATACGGTCTCTATAGGTTTCCTAGGGTCTCTATAGGGTCTCTATAGGGTCTCTAGTGTCTCTATAGGGTCTCTATAGGGTCCCTAGGGTCTCTATAGGGTCTCTATAGGGTCTCTATAGGGTTCCTAGGGTCTCTATAGGGTCCCTAGGGTCTCTATAGGGTCTCTAGGGTCACTATAGGGACTCTATAGGGTCCCTAGGGTCTCTATAGGGTCTCTATAGGGTTCCTAGGGTCTCTATAGGGTCTCTATAGGGTTCCTCGGGTCTCTATAGGTTCCCTAGGGTCTCTATAGGGTCTCTAGGGTCTCTCTAGAGTCTCTATAGGGTCTCTAGGGTCTCTCTAGGGTCTCTATAGGGTCTCTAGGGTCTCTATAGGGTCTCTATAGGGTTCCTAGGGTCTCTATAGGGTCCCTAGGGTCTCTATAGGGTCTCTAGGGTCTCTCTAGGGTCTCTATAGGGTCTCTAGGGTCTCTCTAGGGTCTCTATAGGGTCACTTGGGTCTCTATAGGGTCTCTATAGGGTCTCTAGGGTCTCTATACGGTCTCTATAGGGTCTCTATAGGGTCCCTAGGGTCTCTATAGGGTCTCTATAGGGTCTCTATAGGGTCCCTAGGGTCTCTATAGGGTCTCTATAGGGTTCCTAGGGTCTCTATAGGTTCCCTAGTGTCTCTATAGGGTCTCTATAGGGTCTCTAGTGTCTCTCTAGGGTCTCTCTAGGGTCTCTAGTATCTCTATAGGGTCTCTATAGGGTCCCTAGGGTCTCTATAGGGTCTCTATAGGGTCCCTAGGGTCTCTATAGGGTCTCTATAGGGTTCCTAGGGTCTCTATAGGTTCCCTAGTGTCTCTATAGGGTCTCTATAGGGTCTCTAGTGTCTCTCTAGGGTCTCTCTAGGGTCTCTAGTATCTCTATAGGGTCTCTATAGGGTCCCTAGGGTCTCTATAGGGTCTCTATAGGGTCTCTAGTGTCTCTATGGGGTCTCTATAGGATCCCTAGTGTCTCTATAGGGTCTCTATAGGGTCCCTAGTGTCTCTATAGGGTCTCTACAGGGTTCCTAGGGTCTCTATAGGGTCTCTATAGGGTCTCTAGGGTCTCTATAGGGTCTCTATAGGGTACCTAGGGTCTCTATAGGGTCTCTATAGGGTTCCTAGGGTCTCTATAGGTTCCCTAGGGTCTCTATAGGGTTCCTAGGGTCTCTATAGGGTCCCTAGGGTCTCTATAGGGTCTCTAGGGTCTCTCTAGGGTCTCTATAGGGTCTCTAGGGTCTCTATAGGGTCTCTATAGGGTTCCTAGGGTCTCTATAGGGTCTCTATAGGGTTCCTAGGGTCTCTATAGGGTCCCTAGGGTCTCTATGAGGTCTCTATAGGGTTCCTAGGGTCTCTATAGGGTCCCTAGGTTCTCTATAGGGTCTCTAGTGTCTCTATAGGGTCTCTATAGGGTCCCTAGGGTCTCTATAGGGTCTCTATAGGGTCTCTATAGGGTCTCTAGGGTCTCTATAGGGTCTGTATAGGATCCCTAGGGTCTCTATAGGGTCTCTATAGGGTTCCTAGGGTCTCTATAGGTTCCCTAGTGTCTCTATAGGGTCTCTAGGGTCTCTATAGGGTCTCTATAGGGTCCCTAGGGTCTCTATAGGGTCTCCATAGGGTTCCTAGGGTCTCTATAGGGTCCCTAGGGTCTCTATAGTGTCTCTACGGTCTCTCTAGGGTCTCTATAGGGTCTCTATAGGGTCCCTAGCGTCTCTATAGTGTCTCGATAGGGTTCCTAGGGTCTCTATAGGGGCTCTATAGGGTTCCTAGGGTCTCTATACGGTCTCTAGGGTCTCTCTAGTGTCTCTATAGGGTCTCTATAGGGTCCCTAGTGTCTCTATAGGGTCTCTATAGGATCCCTAGGGTCTCTATAGGGTCTCTATAGGGTTCCTAGGGTCTCTATAGGTTCCCTAGGGTCTCTATAGGGTCTCTCGGGTCTCTATAGGGTCTCTATAGGGTCTCTAGTGTCTCTATAGGGTCTCTATAGGGTCCCTAGGGTCTCTATAGGGTCTCTATAGGGTTCCTAGGGTCTCTATAGGTTCCCTAGGGTCTCTATAGGGTCTCTAGGGTCTCTATAGGGTCTCTATAGGGTCTCTAGGGTCTCTATAGGGTCTCTATAGGGTCTCTAGTGTCTCTATAGGGTCTCTATAGGATCCCTAGTGTCTCTATAGGGTCTCTATAGGGTCCCTAGGGTCTCTATAGGGTCTCTACAGGGTTCCTAGGGTATCTATAGGGTCTCTAGGGTCTCTATAGGGTCTCTATAGGGTACCTAGGGTCTCTATAGGGTCTCTATAGGGTTCCTAGGGTCTCTATAGGTTCCCTAGGGACTCTATAGGGTTCCTAGGGTCTCTATAGGGTCTCTATAGGGTCTCTAGTGTCTCTATAGGGTCCCTATAGGGTCCCTAGGGTCTCTATAGGGTCTCTATAGGGTTCCTAGGGTCTCTATAGGGTCCCTAGGGTCTCTATAGGGTCTCTAAGGTCTCTCTAGGGTCTCTATAGGGTTCCTAGGGTCTCTATAGGGTCTCTAGGGTCTCTATAGGGTCTCTATAGGGTCTCTAGGGTCTCTATACGGTCTCTATAGGTTTCCTAGGGTCTCTATAGGGTCTCTATAGGGTCTCTAGTGTCTCTATAGGGTCTCTATAGGGTCCCTAGGGTCTCTATAGGGTCTCTATAGGGTCTCTATAGGGTTCCTAGGGTCTCTATAGGGTCCCTAGGGTCTCTATAGGGTCTCTAGGGTCACTATAGGGACTCTATAGGGTCCCTAGGGTCTCTATAGGGTCTCTATAGGGTTCCTAGGGTCTCTATAGGTTCCCTAGGGTCTCTATAGGGTCTCTAGGGTCTCTATAGGGTCTCTATAGGGTCTCTAGGGTCTCTATAGGGTCTCTATAGGGTCCCTAGGGTCTCTATAGGGTCTCTAGGGTCTCTCTAGAGTCTCTATAGGGTCTCTAGGGTCTCTATAGGGTCTCTATAGGGTTCCTAGGGTCTCTATAGGGTCCCTAGGGTCTCTATAGGGTCTCTAGGGTCTCTCTAGGGTCTCTATAGGGTCTCTAGGGTCTCTCTAGGGTCTCTATAGGGTCTCTTGGGTCTCTATAGGGTCTCTATAGGGTCTCTAGGGTCTCTATACGGTCTCTATAGGGTCTCTATAGGGTCCCTAGGGTCTCTATAGGGTCTCTATAGGGTCTCTATAGGGTCCCTAGGGTCTCTATAGGGTCTCTATAGGGTTCCTAGGGTCTCTATAGGTTCCCTAGTGTCTCTATAGGGTCTCTATAGGGTCTCTAGTGTCTCTCTAGGGTCTCTCTAGGGTCTCTAGTATCTCTATAGGGTCTCTATAGGGTCCCTAGGGTCTCTATAGGGTCTCTATAGGGTCCCTAGGGTCTCTATAGGGTCTCTATAGGGTTCCTAGGGTCTCTATAGGTTCCCTAGTGTCTCTATAGGGTCTCTATAGGGTCTCTAGTGTCTCTCTAGGGTCTCTCTAGGGTCTCTAGTATCTCTATAGGGTCTCTATAGGGTCCCTAGGGTCTCTATAGGGTCTCTATAGGGTCTCTAGTGTCACTATAGGGTCTCTATAGGATCCCTAGTGTCTCTATAGGGTCTCTATAGGGTCCCTAGTGTCTCTATAGGGTCTCAACAGGGTTCCTAGGGTCTCTATAGGGTCTCTATAGGGTCTCTAGGGTCTCTATAGGGTCTCTATAGGGTTCCTAGGGTCTCTATAGGTTCCCTAGGGACTCTATAGGGTTCCTAGGGTCTCTATAGGGTCTCTATAGGGTCTCTAGTGTCTCTATAGGGTCTCTATAGGGTCTCTAGGGTCTCTATAGGGTCTCTATAGGGTCCCTAGGGTCTCTATAGGGTCTCTAGGGTCTCTCTAGAGTCTCTATAGGGTCTCTAGGGTCTCTCTAGGGTCTCTATAGGGTCTCTAGGGTCTCTATAGAGTCTCTATAGGGTTCCTAGGGTCTCTATAGGGTCCCTAGGGTCTCTATAGGGTCTCAACAGGGTTCCTAGGGTCTCTATAGGGTCTCTATAGGGTCTCTAGGGTCTCTATAGGGTCTCTATAGGGTACCTAGGGTCTCTATAGGGTCTCTATAGGGTTCCTAGGGTCTCTATAGGTTCCCTAGGGACTCTATAGGGTTCCTAGGGTCTCTATAGGGTCTCTATAGGGTCTCTAGTGTCTCTATAGGGTCTCTATAGGGTCTCTAGGGTCTCTATAGGGTCTCTATAGGGTCCCTAGGGTCTCTATAGGGTCTCTAGGGTCTCTCTAGAGTCTCTATAGGGTCTCTAGGGTCTCTCTAGGGTCTCTATAGGGTCTCTAGGGTCTCTATAGGGTCTCTATAGGGTTCCTAGGGTCTCTATAGGGTCCCTAGGGTCTCTATAGGGTCTCTAGGGTCTCTCTAGGGTCTCTATAGGGTCTCTAGGGTCTCTATAGGGTCTCTATAGGGTCTCTTGGGTCTCTATAGGGTCTCTATAGGGTCTCTAGGGTCTCTATACGGTCTCTATAGGGTCTCTATAGGGTCCCTAGGGTCTCTATAGGGTCTCTATAGGGTCTCTATAGGGTCCCTAGGGTCTCTATAGGGTCTCTATAGGGTTCCTAGGGTCTCTATAGGTTCCCTAGTGTCTCTTTAGGGTCTCTATAGGGTCTCTAGTATCTCTATAGGGTCTCTATAGGGTCCCTAGGGTCTCTATAGGGTCTCTATAGGGTTCCTAGGGTCTCTATAGTGTCCCTAGGGTCTCTATAGGGTCTCTAGGGTCTCTCTAGGGTCTCTCTAGGGTCTCTATATGGTCTCTATAGGGTCTCTAGGGTCTCTAAAGGGTCTCTATAGGGTGTCTAGGGTCTCTATAGGGTCTCTATAGGGTCTCTAGGGTCTCTATAGGGACTCTATAGGGTCCCTAGGGTCTCTATAGGGTCTCTATAGGGTTCCTAGGGTCTCTATAGGTTCCCTAGGGTCTCTATAGGGTCTCTAGGGTCTCTATAGGGTCTCTATAGGGTCCCTAGGGTCTCTATAGGGTCTCTATAGGGTTCCTAGGGTCTCTATAGGGTCCCTAGGGTCTCTCTAGGGTCTCTATAGGGTCTCTAGGGTCTCTCTAGGGTGTCTATAGGGTCTCTAGGGTCTCTATAGGGTCTCTATAGGGTCTCTAGGGTCTCTCTAGGGTGTCTATAGGGTCTCTAGGGTCCCTATAGGGTCTCTATAGGGTCTCTATGGGGTCTCTATAGGGTGTCTATAGGGTCTCTAGGGTCTCTATACGGTCTCTATAGGGTTCCTAGGGTCTCTATAGGGTCTCTATAGGGTCTCTAGGGTCTCTATAGGGTTCCTAGGGTCTCTATAGGGTCTCTAGGGTCTCTCTAGGGTCTCTATAGGGTCTCTAGGGTCTCTATAGGGTCTCTATATGGTCCCTACGGTCTCTATAGGGTCTCTAAAGGGTCTCTATAGGGTCTCTAGGGTCACTATAGGGTCTCTATAGGATCCCTAGGGTCTCTATATGGTCTCTATAGGGTTTCTAGGGTCTCTATAGGGTCCCTAGGGTCTCTATAGGGTCTCTAGTGTCTCTATTGTGTCTCTATAGGGTCTCTAGTGTCTCTATAGTGTCTCTATAGGGTCCCTAGTGTCTCTATAGGGTCTCTATAGGGTTCCTAGGGTCTCTATAGGGTCCCTAGGGTCTCTATAGGGTCTCTAGGGTCTCTCTAGGGTCTCTATAGGGTCTCTAGGGTCTCTATAGTGTCTCTATAGTGTCTCTAGGGTCTCTATAGGGTCTCTATAGGGTACCTAGGGTCTCTATAGGGTCTCTATAGGGTTCCTAGGGTCTCTATAGGTTCCCTAGGGACTCTATAGGGTTCCTAGGGTCTCTATAGGGTCTCTATAGGGTCTCTAGTGTCTCTATAGGGTCTCTATAGGGTCCCTAGGGTCTCTATAGGGTCTCTATAGGGTTCCTAGGGTCTCTATAGGGTCCCTAGGGTCTCTATAGGGTCTCTAAGGTCTCTCTAGGGTCTCTATAGGGTTCCTAGGGTCTCTATAGGGTCTCTAGGGTCTCTATAGGGTCTCTATAGGGTCTCTAGGGTCTCTATACGGTCTCTATAGGTTTCCTAGGGTCTCTATAGGGTCTCTATAGGGTCTCTAGTGTCTCTATAGGGTCTCTATAGGGTCCCCTAGGGTCTCTATATGGTCTCTATAGGGTCTCTATAGGGTTCCTAGGGTCTCTATAGGGTCCCTAGGGTCTCTATAGGGTCTCTAGGGTCACTATAGGGACTCTATAGGGTCCCTAGGGTCTCTATAGGGTCTCTATAGGGTTCCTAGGGTCTCTATAGGTTCCCTAGGGTCTCTATAGGGTCTCTAGGGTCTCTATAGGGTCTCTATAGGGTCTCTAGGGTCTCTATAGGGTCTCTATAGGGTCCCTAGGGTCTCTATAGGGTCTCTAGGGTCTCTCTAGAGTCTCTATAGGGTCTCTAGTGTCTCTCTAGGGTCTCTATAGGGTCTCTAGGGTCTCTATAGGGTCTCTATAGGGTTCCTAGGGTCTCTATAGGGTCCCTAGGGTCTCTATAGGGTCTCTAGGGTCTCTCTAGGGTCTCTATAGGGTCTCTAGGGTCTCTCTAGGGTCTCTATAGGGTCTCTTGGGTCTCTATAGGGTCTCTATAGGGTCTCTAGGGTCTCTATACGGTCTCTATAGGGTCTCTATAGGGTCCCTAGGGTCTCTATAGGGTCTCTATAGGGTCTCTATAGGGTCCCTAGGGTCTCTATAGGGTCTCTATAGGGTTCCTAGGGTCTCTATAGGTTCCCTAGTGTCTCTATAGGGTCTCTATAGGGTCTCTAGTGTCTCTCTAGGGTCTCTCTAGGGTCTCTAGTATCTCTATAGGGTCTCTATAGGGTCCCTAGGGTCTCTATAGGGTCTCTATAGGGTCCCTAGGGTCTCTATAGGGTCTCTATAGGGTTCCTAGGGTCTCTATAGGTTCCCTAGTGTCTCTATAGGGTCTCTATAGGGTCTCTAGTGTCTCTCTAGGGTCTCTCTAGGGTCTCTAGTATCTCTATAGGGTCTCTATAGGGTCCCAAGGGTCTCTATAGGGTCTCTATAGGGTCTCTAGTGTCTCTATGGGGTCTCTATAGGATCCCTAGTGTCTCTATAGGGTCTCTATAGGGTCCCTAGTGTCTCTATAGGGTCTCTACAGGGTTCCTAGGGTCTCTATAGGGTCTCTATAGGGTCTCTAGGGTCTCTATAGGGTCTCTATAGGGTACCTAGGGTCTCTATAGGGTCTCTATAGGGTTCCTAGGGTCTCTATAGGTTCCCTAGGGTCTCTATAGGGTTCCTAGGGTCTCTATAGGGTCCCTAGGGTCTCTATAGGGTCTCTAGGGTCTCTCTAGGGTCTCTATAGGGTCTCTAGGGTCTCTATAGGGTCTCTATAGGGTCCCTAGGGTCTCTATAGGGTCTCTATAGGGTTCCTAGGGTCTCTATAGGGTCCCTAGGGTCTCTATGAGGTCTCTATAGGGTTCCTAGGGTCTCTATAGGGTCCCTAGGTTCTCTATAGGGTCTCTAGTGTCTCTATAGGGTCTCTATAGGGTCCCTAGGGTCTCTATAGGGTCTCTATAGGGTCTCTATAGGGTCTCTAGGGTCTCTATAGGGTCTGTATAGGATCCCTAGGGTCTCTATAGGGTCTCTATAGGGTTCCTAGGGTCTCTATAGGTTCCCTAGTGTCTCTATAGGGTCTCTAGGGTCTCTATAGGGTCTCTATAGGGTCCCTAGGGTCTCTATAGGGTCTCCATAGGGTTCCTAGGGTCTCTATAGGGTCCCTAGGGTCTCTATAGTGTCTCTACGGTCTCTCTAGGGTCTCTATAGGGTCTCTATAGGGTCCCTAGCGTCTCTATAGTGTCTCGATAGGGTTCCTAGGGTCTCTATAGGGTTCCTAGGGTCTCTATAGGGTCTCTATAGGGTTCCTAGGGTCTCTATACGGTCTCTAGGGTCTCTCTAGTGTCTCTATAGGGTCTCTATAGGGTCCCTAGTGTCTCTATAGGGTCTCTATAGGATCCCTAGGGTCTCTATAGGGTCTCTATAGGGTTCCTAGGGTCTCTATAGGTTCCCTAGGGTCTCTATAGGGTCTCTCGGGTCTCTATAGGGTCTCTATAGGGTCTCTAGTGTCTCTATAGGGTCTCTATAGGGTCCCTAGGGTCTCTATAGGGTCTCTATAGGGTTCCTAGGGTCTCTATAGGTTCCCTAGGGTCTCTATAGGGTCTCTAGGGTCTCTATAGGGTCTCTATAGGGTCTCTAGGGTCTCTATAGGGTCTCTATAGGGTCTCTAGTGTCTCTATAGGGTCTCTATAGGATCCCTAGTGTCTCTATAGGGTCTCTATAGGGTCCCTAGGGTCTCTATAGGGTCTCTACAGGGTTCCTAGGGTATCTATAGGGTCTCTAGGGTCTCTATAGGGTCTCTATAGGGTACCTAGGGTCTCTATAGGGTCTCTATAGGGTTCCTAGGGTCTCTATAGGTTCCCTAGGGACTCTATAAGGTTCCTAGGGTCTCTATAGGGTCTCTATAGGGTCTCTAGTGTCTCTATAGGGTCCCTATAGGGTCCCTAGGGTCTCTATAGGGTCTCTATAGGGTTCCTAGGGTCTCTATAGGGTCCCTAGGGTCTCTATAGGGTCTCTAAGGTCTCTCTAGGGTCTCTATAGGGTTCCTAGGGTCTCTATAGGGTCTCTAGGGTCTCTATAGGGTCTCTATAGGGTCTCTAGGGTCTCTATACGGTCTCGATAGGTTTCCTAGGGTCTCTATAGGGTCTCTATAGGGTCTCTAGTGTCTCTATAGGGTCTCTATAGGGTCCCTAGGGTCTCTATAGGGTCTCTATAGGGTCTCTATAGGGTTCCTAGGGTCTCTATAGGGTCCCTAGGGTCTCTATAGGGTCTCTAGGGTCACTATAGGGACTCTATAGGGTCCCTAGGGTCTCTGTAGGGTCTCTATAGGGTTCCTAGGGTCTCTCTAGGTTCCCTAGGGTCTCTATAGGGTCTCTAGGGTCTCTATAGGGTCTCTATAGGGTCTCTAGGGTCTCTATAGGGTCTCTATAGGGTCCCTAGGGTCTCTATAGGGTCTCTAGGGTCTCTCTAGAGTCTCTATAGGGTCTCTAGGGTCTCTATAGGGTCTCTATAGGGTTCCTAGGGTCTCTATAGGGTCCCTAGGGTCTCTATAGGGTCTAGGGTCTCTCTAGGGTCTCTATAGGGTCTCTAGGGTCTCTCTAGGGTCTCTATAGGGTCTCTTGGGTCTCTATAGGGTCTCTATAGGGTCTCTAGGGTCTCTATACGGTCTCTATAGGGTCTCTATAGGGTCCCTAGGGTCTCTATAGGGTCTCTATAGGGTCTCTATAGGGTCCCTAGGGTCTCTATAGGGTCTCTATAGGGTTCCTAGGGTCTCTATAGGTTCCCTAGTGTCTCTATAGGGTCTCTATAGGGTCTCTAGTGTCTCTCTAGGGTCTCTCTAGGGTCTCTAGTATCTCTATAGGGTCTCTATAGGGTCCCTAGGGTCTCTATAGGGTCTCTATAGGGTCCCTAGGGTCTCTATAGGGTCTCTATAGGGTTCCTAGGGTCTCTATAGGTTCCCTAGTGTCTCTATAGGGTCTCTATAGGGTCTCTAGTGTCTCTCTAGGGTCTCTCTAGGGTCTCTAGTATCTCTATAGGGTCTCTATAGGGTCCCTAGGGTCTCTATAGGGTCTCTATAGGGTCTCTAGTGTCTCTATAGGGTCTCTATAGGATCCCTAGTGTCTCTATAGGGTCTCTATAGGGTCCCTAGTGTCTCTATAGGGTCTCAACAGGGTTCCTAGGGTCTCTATAGGGTCTCTATAGGGTCTCTAGGGTCTCTATAGGGTCTCTATAGGGTTCCTAGGGTCTCTATAGGTTCCCTAGGGACTCTATAGGGTTCCTAGGGTCTCTATAGGGTCTCTATAGGGTCTCTAGTGTCTCTATAGGGTCTCTATAGGGTCTCTAGGGTCTCTATAGGGTCTCTATAGGGTCCCTAGGGTCTCTATAGGGTCTCTAGGGTCTCTCTAGTGTCTCTATAGGGTCTCTATAGGGTCCCTAGGGTCTCTATAGGGTCTCTATAGGGTCTCTATAGGGTTCCTAGGGTCTCTATAGGGTCCCTAGGGTCTCTATAGGGTCTCTAGGGTCACTATAGGGACTCTATAGGGTCCCTAGGGTCTCTGTAGGGTCTCTATAGGGTTCCTAGGGTCTCTCTAGGTTCCCTAGGGTCTCTATAGGGTCTCTAGGGTCTCTATAGGGTCTCTATAGGGTCTCTAGGGTCTCTATAGGGTCTCTATAGGGTCCCTAGGGTCTCTATAGGGTCTCTAGGGTCTCTCTAGAGTCTCTATAGGGTCTCTAGGGTCTCTATAGGGTGTCTATAGGGTTCCTAGGGTCTCTATAGGGTCCCTAGGGTCTCTATAGGGTCTCTAGGGTCTCTCTAGGGTCTCTATAGGGTCTCTAGGGTCTCTCTAGGGTCTCTATAGGGTCTCTTGGGTCTCTATAGGGTCTCTATAGGGTCTCTAGGGTCTCTATATGGTCTCTATAGGGTCTCTATAGGGTCCCTAGGGTCTCTATAGGGTCTCTATAGGGTCTCTATAGGGTCCCTAGGGTCTCTATAGGGTCTCTATAGGGTTCCTAGGGTCTCTATAGGTTCCCTAGTGTCTCTATAGGGTCTCTATAGGGTCTCTAGTGTCTCTCTAGGGTCTCTCTAGGGTCTCTAGTATCTCTATAGGGTCTCTATAGGGTCCCTAGGGTCTCTATAGGGTCTCTATAGGGTCCCTAGGGTCTCTATAGGGTCTCTATAGGGTTCCTAGGGTCTCTATAGGTTCCCTAGTGTCTCTATAGGGTCTCTATAGGGTCTCTAGTGTCTCTCTAGGGTCTCTCTAGGGTCTCTAGTATCTCTATAGGGTCTCTATAGGGTCCCTAGGGTCTCTATAGGGTCTCTATAGGGTCTCTAGTGTCTCTATAGGGTCTCTATAGGATCCCTAGTGTCTCTATAGGGTCTCTATAGGGTCCCTAGGGTCTCTATAGGGTCTCTACAGGGTTCCTAGGGTCTCTATAGGGTCTCTATAGGGTCTCTAGGGTCTCTATAGGGTCTCTATAGGGTTCCTAGGGTCTCTATAGGTTCCCTAGGGACTCTATAGGGTTCCTAGGGTCTCTATAGGGTCTCTATAGGGTCTCTAGTGTCTCTATAGGGTCTCTATAGGGTCTCTAGGGTCTCTATAGGGTCTCTATAGGGTCCCTAGGGTTTCTCTAGGTTCCCTAGGGTCTCTATAGGGTCTCTAGGGTCTCTATAGGGTCTCTATAGGGTCTCTAGGGTCTCTATAGGGTCTCTATAGGGTCCCTAGGGTCTCTATAGGGTCTCTAGGGTCTCTCTAGAGTCTCTATAGGGTCTCTAGGGTCTCTATAGGGTCTCTATAGGGTTCCTAGGGTCTCTATAGGGTCCCTAGGGTCTCTATAGGGTCTCTAGGGTCTCTCTAGGGTCTCTCTAGGGTCCCTAGGGTCTCTATAGGGTCTCTATAGGGTCTCTTGGGTCTCTATAGGGTCTCTATAGGGTCTCTAGGGTCTCTATACGGTCTCTATAGGGTCTCTATAGGGTCCCTAGGGTCTCTATAGGGTCTCTATAGGGTCTCTATAGGGTCCCTAGGGTCTCTATAGGGTCTCTATAGGGTTCCTAGGGTCTCTATAGGTTCCCTAGTGTCTCTATAGGGTCTCTATAGGGTCTCTAGTGTCTCTCTAGGGTCTCTCTATGGTCTCTAGTATCTCTATAGGGTCTCTATAGGGTCCCTAGGGTCTCTATAGGGTCTCTATAGGGTCCCTAGGGTCTCTATAGGGTCTCTATAGGGTTCCTAGGGTCTCTATAGGTTCCCTAGTGTCTCTATAGTGTCTCTATAGGGTCTCTAGTGTCTCTCTAGGGTCTCTCTAGGGTCTCTAGTATCTCTATAGGGTCTCTATAGGGTCCCTAGGGTCTCTATAGGGTCTCTATAGGGTCTCTAGTGTCTCTATAGGGTCTCTATAGGATCCCTAGTGTCTCTATAGGGTCTCTATAGGGTCCCTAGTGTCTCTATAGGGTCTCAACAGGGTTCCTAGGGTCTCTATAGGGTCTCTATAGGGTCTCTAGGGTCTCTATAGGGTCTCTATAGGGTTCCTAGGGTCTCTATAGGTTCCCTAGGGACTCTATAGGGTTCCTAGGGTCTCTATAGGGTCTCTATAGGGTCTCTAGTGTCTCTATAGGGTCTCTATAGGGTCTCTAGGGTCTCTATAGGGTCTCTATAGGGTCCCTAGGGTCTCTATAGGGTCTCTAGGGTCTCTCTAGTGTCTCTATAGGGTCTCTATAGGGTCCCTAGGGTCTCTATAGGGTCTCTATAGGGTCTCTATAGGGTTCCTAGGGTCTCTATAGGGTCCCTAGGGTCTCTATAGGGTCTCTAGGGTCACTATAGGGACTCTATAGGGTCCCTAGGGTCTCTGTAGGGTCTCTATAGGGTTCCTAGGGTCTCTCTAGGTTCCCTAGGGTCTCTATAGGGTCTCTAGGGTCTCTATAGGGTCTCTATAGGGTCTCTAGGGTCTCTATAGGGTCTCTATAGGGTCCCTAGGGTCTCTATAGGGTCTCTAGGGTCTCTCTAGAGTCTCTATAGGGTCTCTAGGGTCTCTATAGGGTGTCTATAGGGTTCCTAGGGTCTCTATAGGGTCCCTAGGGTCTCTATAGGGTCTCTAGGGTCTCTCTAGGGTCTCTATAGGGTCTCTAGGGTCTCTCTAGGGTCTCTATAGGGTCTCTTGGGTCTCTATAGGGTCTCTATAGGGTCTCTAGGGTCTCTATAGGGTCTCTATAGGGTCTCTAGGGTCTCTATACGGTCTCTATAGGGTCTCTATAGGGTCCCTAGGGTCTCTATAGGGTCTCTATAGGGTCTCTATAGGGTCCCTAGGGTCTCTATAGGGTCTCTATAGGGTTCCTAGGGTCTCTATAGGTTCCCTAGTGTCTCTATAGGGTCTCTATAGGGTCTCTAGTGTCTCTCTAGGGTCTCTCTAGGGTCTCTAGTATCTCTATAGGGTCTCTATAGGGTCCCTAGGGTCTCTATAGGGTCTCTATAGGGTCCCTAGGGTCTCTATAGGGTCTCTATAGGGTTCCTAGGGTCTCTATAGGTTCCCTAGTGTCTCTATAGGGTCTCTATAGGGTCTCTAGTGTCTCTCTAGGGTCTCTCTAGGGTCTCTAGTATCTCTATAGGGTCTCTATAGGGTCCCTAGGGTCTCTATAGGGTCTCTATAGGGTCTCTAGTGTCTCTATAGGGTCTCTATAGGATCCCTAGTGTCTCTATAGGGTCTCTATAGGGTCCCTAGTGTCTCTATAGGGTCTCAACAGGGTTCCTAGGGTCTCTATAGGGTCTCTATAGGGTCTCTAGGGTCTCTATAGGGTCTCTATAGGGTTCCTAGGGTCTCTATAGGTTCCCTAGGGACTCTATAGGGTTCCTAGGGTCTCTATAGGGTCTCTATAGGGTCTCTAGTGTCTCTATAGGGTCTCTATAGGGTCTCTAGGGTCTCTATAGGGTCTCTATAGGGTCCCTAGGGTCTCTATAGGGTCTCTAGGGTCTCTCTAGAGTCTCTATAGGGTCTCTAGGGTCTCTCTAGGGTCTCTATAGGGTCTCTAGGGTCTCTATAGGGTCTCTATAGGGTTCCTAGGGTCTCTATAGGGTCCCTAGGGTCTCTATAGGGTCTCTAGGGTCTCTCTAGGGTCTCTATAGGGTCTCTAGGGTCTCTATAGGGTCTCTATAGGGTCTCTTGGGTCTCTATAGGGTCTCTATAGGGTCTCTAGGGTCTCTATACGGTCTCTATAGGGTCTCTATAGGGTCCCTAGGGTCTCTATAGGGTCTCTATAGGGTCTCTATAGGGTCCCTAGGGTCTCTATAGGGTTCCTAGGGTCTCTATAGGTTCCCTAGTGTCTCTATAGGGTCTCTATAGGGTCTCTAGTATCTCTATAGGGTCTCTATAGGGTCCCTAGGGTCTCTATAGGGTCTCTATAGGGTTCCTAGGGTCTCTATAGTGTCCCTAGGGTCTCTATAGGGTCTCTAGGGTCTCTCTAGGGTCTCTCTAGGGTCTCTATATGGTCTCTATAGGGTCTCTAGGGTCTCTAAAGGGTCTCTATAGGGTGTCTAGGGTCTCTATAGGGTCTCTATAGGGTCTCTAGGGTCTCTATAGGGACTCTATAGGGTCCCTAGGGTCTCTATAGGGTCTCTATAGGGTTCCTAGGGTCTCTATAGGTTCCCTAGGGTCTCTATAGGGTCTCTAGGGTCTCTATAGGGTCTCTATAGGGTCCCTAGGGTCTCTATAGGGTCTCTATAGGGTTCCTAGGGTCTCTATAGGGTCCCTAGGGTCTCTCTAGGGTCTCTATAGGGTCTCTAGGGTCTCTCTAGGGTGTCTATAGGGTCTCTAGGGTCTCTATAGGGTCTCTATAGGGTCTCTAGGGTCTCTCTAGGGTGTCTATAGGGTCTCTAGGGTCCCTATAGGGTCTCTATAGGGTCTCTATGGGGTCTCTATAGGGTGTCTATAGGGTCTCTAGGGTCTCTATACGGTCTCTATAGGGTTCCTAGGGTCTCTATAGGGTCTCTATAGGGTCTCTAGGGTCTCTATAGGGTTCCTAGGGTCTCTATAGGGTCTCTAGGGTCTCTCTAGGGTCTCTATAGGGTCTCTAGGGTCTCTATAGGGTCTCTATATGGTCCCTACGGTCTCTATAGGGTCTCTAAAGGGTCTCTATAGGGTCTCTAGGGTCTCTATAGGGTCTCTATAGGATCCCTAGGGTCTCTATATGGTCTCTATAGGGTTTCTAGGGTCTCTATAGGGTCCCTAGGGTCTCTATAGGGTCTCTAGTGTCTCTATTGTGTCTCTATAGGGTCTCTAGTGTCTCTATAGTGTCTCTATAGGGTCCCTAGTGTCTCTATAGGGTCTCTATAGGGTTCCTAGGGTCTCTATAGGGTCCCTAGGGTCTCTATAGGGTCTCTAGGGTCTCTCTAGGGTCTCTATAGGGTCTCTAGGGTCTCTATAGGGTCTCTATAGTGTCTCTAGGGTCTCTATAGGGTCTCTATAGGGTACCTAGGGTCTCTATAGGGTCTCTATAGGGTTCCTAGGGTCTCTATAGGTTCCCTAGGGACTCTATAGGGTTCCTAGGGTCTCTATAGGGTCTCTATAGGGTCTCTAGTGTCTCTATAGGGTCTCTATAGGGTCCCTAGGGTCTCTATAGGGTCTCTATAGGGTTCCTAGGGTCTCTATAGGGTCCCTAGGGTCTCTATAGGGTCTCTAAGGTCTCTCTAGGGTCTCTATAGGGTTCCTAGGGTCTCTATAGGGTCTCTAGGGTCTCTATAGGGTCTCTATAGGGTCTCTAGGATCTCTATACGGTCTCTATAGGTTTCCTAGGGTCTCTATAGGGTCTCTATAGGGTCTCTAGTGTCTCTATAGGGTCTCTATAGGGTCCCTAGGGTCTCTATAGGGTCTCTAGGGTCACTATAGGGACTCTATAGGGTCCCTAGGGTCTCTATAGGGTCTCTATAGGGTTCCTAGGGTCTCTATAGGTTCCCTAGGGTCTCTATAGGGTCTCTAGGGTCTCTATAGGGTCTCTATAGGGTCTCTAGGGTCTCTATAGGGTCTCTATAGGGTCCCTAGGGTCTCTATAGGGTCTCTAGGGTCTCTCTAGAGTCTCTATAGGGTCTCTAGGGTCTCTCTAGGGTCTCTATAGGGTCTCTAGGGTCTCTATAGGGTCTCTATAGGGTTCCTAGGGTCTCTATAGGGTCCCTAGGGTCTCTATAGGGTCTCTAGGGTCTCTCTAGGGTCTCTATAGGGTCTCTAGGGTCTCTCTAGGGTCTCTATAGGGTCTCTTGGGTCTCTATAGGGTCTCTATAGGGTCTCTAGGGTCTCTGTACGGTCTCTATAGGGTCTCTATAGGGTCCCTAGGGTCTCTATAGGGTCTCTATAGGGTCTCTATAGGGTCCCTAGGGTCTCTATAGGGTCTCTATAGGGTTCCTAGGGTCTCTATAGGTTCCCTAGTGTCTCTATAGGGTCTCTATAGGGTCTCTAGTGTCTCTCTAGGGTCTCTCTAGGGTCTCTAGTATCTCTATAGGGTCTCTATAGGGTCCCTAGGGTCTCTATAGGGTCTCTATAGGGTCCCTAGGGTCTCTATAGGGTCTCTATAGGGTTCCTAGGGTCTCTATAGGTTCCCTAGTGTCTCTATAGGGTCTCTATAGGGTCTCTAGTGTCTCTCTAGGGTCTCTCTAGGGTCTCTAGTATCTCTATAGGGTCTCTATAGGGTCCCTAGGGTCTCTATAGGGTCTCTATAGGGTCTCTAGTGTCTCTATAGGGTCTCTATAGGATCCCTAGTGTCTCTATAGGGTCTCTATAGGGTCCCTAGTGTCTCTATAGGGTCTCTACAGGGTTCCTAGGGTCTCTATAGGGTCTCTATAGGGTCTCTAGGGTCTCTATAGGGTCTCTATAGGGTACCTAGGGTCTCTATAGGGTCTCTATAGGGTTCCTAGGGTCTCTATAGGTTCCCTAGGGTCTCTATAGGGTTCCTAGGGTCTCTATAGGGTCCCTAGGGTCTCTATAGGGTCTCTAGGGTCTCTCTAGGGTCTCTATAGGGTCTCTAGGGTCTCTATAGGGTCTCTATAGGGTCCCTAGGGTCTCTATAGGGTCTCTATAGGGTTCCTAGGGTCTCTATAGGGTCCCTAGGGTCTCTATGAGGTCTCTATAGGGTTCCTAGGGTCTCTATAGGGTCCCTAGGTTCTCTATAGGGTCTCTAGTGTCTCTATAGGGTCTCTATAGGGTCCCTAGGGTCTCTATAGGGTCTCTATAGGGTCTCTATAGGGTCTCTAGGGTCTCTATAGGGTCTGTATAGGATCCCTAGGGTCTCTATAGGGTCTCTATAGGGTTCCTAGGGTCTCTATAGGTTCCCTAGTGTCTCTATAGGGTCTCTAGGGTCTCTATAGGGTCTCTATAGGGTCCCTAGGGTCTCTATAGGGTCTCCATAGGGTTCCTAGGGTCTCTATAGGGTCCCTAGGGTCTCTATAGTGTCTCTACGGTCTCTCTAGGGTCTCTATAGGGTCTCTATAGGGTCCCTAGCGTCTCTATAGTGTCTCGATAGGGTTCCTAGGGTCTCTATAGGGTTCCTAGGGTCTCTATAGGGTCTCTATAGGGTTCCTAGGGTCTCTATACGGTCTCTAGGGTCTCTCTAGTGTCTCTATAGGGTCTCTATAGGGTCCCTAGTGTCTCTATAGGGTCTCTATAGGATCCCTAGGGTCTCTATAGGGTCTCTATAGGGTTCCTAGGGTCTCTATAGGTTCCCTAGGGTCTCTATAGGGTCTCTCGGGTCTCTATAGGGTCTCTATAGGGTCTCTAGTGTCTCTATAGGGTCTCTATAGGGTCCCTAGGGTCTCTATAGGGTCTCTATAGGGTTCCTAGGGTCTCTATAGGTTCCCTAGGGTCTCTATAGGGTCTCTAGGGTCTCTATAGGGTCTCTATAGGGTCTCTAGGGTCTCTATAGGGTCTCTATAGGGTCTCTAGTGTCTCTATAGGGTCTCTATAGGATCCCTAGTGTCTCTATAGGGTCTCTATAGGGTCCCTAGGGTCTCTATAGGGTCTCTACAGGGTTCCTAGGGTATCTATAGGGTCTCTAGGGTCTCTATAGGGTCTCTATAGGGTACCTAGGGTCTCTATAGGGTCTCTATAGGGTTCCTAGGGTCTCTATAGGTTCCCTAGGGACTCTATAGGGTTCCTAGGGTCTCTATAGGGTCTCTATAGGGTCTCTAGTGTCTCTATAGGGTCCCTATAGGGTCCCTAGGGTCTCTATAGGGTCTCTATAGGGTTCCTAGGGTCTCTATAGGGTCCCTAGGGTCTCTATAGGGTCTCTAAGGTCTCTCTAGGGTCTCTATAGGGTTCCTAGGGTCTCTATAGGGTCTCTAGGGTCTCTATAGGGTCTCTATAGGGTCTCTAGGGTCTCTATACGGTCTCTATAGGTTTCCTAGGGTCTCTATAGGGTCTCTATAGGGTCTCTAGTGTCTCTATAGGGTCTCTATAGGGTCCCTAGGGTCTCTATAGGGTCTCTATAGGGTCTCTATAGGGTTCCTAGGGTCTCTATAGGGTCCCTATAGGGTTCCTAGGGTCTCTATAGGGTCCCTAGGGTCTCTATAGGGTCTCTAGGGTCACTATAGGGACTCTATAGGGTCCCTAGGGTCTCTATAGGGTCTCTATAGGGTTCCTAGGGTCTCTATAGGTTCCCTAGGGTCTCTATAGGGTCTCTAGGGTGTCTATAGGGTCTCTATAGGGTCTCTAGGGTCTCTATAGGGTCTCTATAGGGTCCCTAGGGTCTCTATAGGGTCTCTAGGGTCTCTCTAGAGTCTCTATAGGGTCTCTAGGGTCTCTATAGGGTCTCTATAGGGTTCCTAGGGTCTCTATAGGGTCCCTAGGGTCTCTATAGTGTCTCTAGGGTCTCTCTAGGGTCTCTATAGGGTCTCTAGGGTCTCTCTAGGGTCTCTATAGGGTCTCTTGGGTCTCTATAGGGTCTCTATAGGGTCTCTAGGGTCTCTATACGGTCTCTATAGGGTCTCTATAGGGTCCCTAGGGTCTCTATAGGGTCTCTATAGGGTCTCTATAGGGTCCCTAGGGTCTCTATAGGGTCTCTATAGGGTTCCTAGGGTCTCTATAGGTTCCCTAGTGTCTCTATAGGGTCTCTATAGGGTCTCTAGTGTCTCTCTAGGGTCTCTCTAGGGTCTCTAGTATCTCTATAGGGTCTCTATAGGGTCCCTAGGGTCTCTATAGGGTCTCTATAGGGTCCCTAGGGTCTCTATAGGGTCTCTATAGGGTTCCTACGGTCTCTATAGGTTCCCTAGTGTCTCTATAGGGTCTCTATAGGGTCTCTAGTGTCTCTCTAGGGTCTCTCTAGGGTCTCTAGTATCTCTATAGGGTCTCTATAGGGTCCCTAGGGTCTCTATAGGGTCTCTATAGGGTCTCTAGTGTCTCTATAGGGTCTCTATAGGATCCCTAGTGTCTCTATAGGGTCTCTATAGGGTCCCTAGTGTCTCTATAGGGTCTCAACAGGGTTCCTAGGGTCTCTATAGGGTCTCTATAGGGTCTCTAGGGTCTCTATAGGGTCTCTATAGGGTTCCTAGGGTCTCTATAGGTTCCCTAGGGACTCTATAGGGTTCCTAGGGTCTCTATAGGGTCTCTATAGGGTCTCTAGTGTCTCTATAGGGTCTCTATAGGGTCTCTAGGGTCTCTATAGGGTCTCTATAGGGTCCCTAGGGTCTCTATAGGGTCTCTAGGGTCTCTCTAGAGTCTCTATAGGGTCTCTAGGGTCTCTCTAGGGTCTCTATAGGGTCTCTAGGGTCTCTATAGGGTCTCTATAGGGTTCCTAGGGTCTCTATAGGGTCCCTAGGGTCTCTATAGGGTCTCAACAGGGTTCCTAGGGTCTCTATAGGGTCTCTATAGGGTCTCTAGGGTCTCTATAGGGTCTCTATAGGGTACCTAGGGTCTCTATAGGGTCTCTATAGGGTTCCTAGGGTCTCTATAGGTTCCCTAGGGACTCTATAGGGTTCCTAGGGTCTCTATAGGGTCTCTATAGGGTCTCTAGTGTCTCTATAGGGTCTCTATAGGGTCTCTAGGGTCTCTATAGGGTCTCTATAGGGTCCCTAGGGTCTCTATAGGGTCTCTAGGGTCTCTCTAGAGTCTCTATAGGGTCTCTAGGGTCTCTCTAGGGTCTCTATAGGGTCTCTAGGGTCTCTATAGGGTCTCTATAGGGTTCCTAGGGTCTCTACAGGGTCCCTAGGGTCTCTATAGGGTCTCTAGGGTCTCTCTAGGGTCTCTATAGGGTCTCTAGGGTCTCTCTAGGGTCTCTATAGGGTCTCTTGGGTCTCTATAGGGTCTCTATAGGGTCTCTAGGGTCTCTATACGGTCTCTATAGGGTCTCTATAGGGTCCCTAGGGTCTCTATAGGGTCTCTAAAGGGTCTCTATAGGGTCCCTAGGGTCTCTATAGGGTCTCTATAGGGTTCCTAGGGTCTCTATAAGTTCCCTAGTGTCTCTATAGGGTCTCTATAGGGTCTCTAGTATCTCTATAGTGTCTCTATAGGGTCCCTAGGGTCTCTATAGGGTCTCTATAGGGTTCCTAGGGTCTCTATAGTGTCCCTAGGGTCTCTATAGGGTCTCTAGGGTCTCTCTAGGGTCTCTCTAGGGTCTCTATATGGTCTCTATAGGGTCTCTAGGGTCTCTAAAGGGTCTCTATAGGGTGTCTAGGGTCTCTATAGGGTCTCTATAGGGTCTCTAGGGTCTCTATAGGGACTCTATAGGGTCCCTAGGGTCTCTATAGGGTCTCTATAGGGTTCCTAGGGTCTCTATAGGTTCCCTAGGGTCTCTATAGGGTCTCTAGGGTCTCTATAGGGTCTCTATAGGGTCCCTAGGGTCTCTATAGGGTCTCTATAGGGTTCCTAGGGTCTCTATAGGGTCCCTAGGGTCTCTCTAGGGTCTCTATAGGGTCTCTAGGGTCTCTCTAGGGTGTCTATAGGGTCTCTAGGGTCTCTATAGGGTCTCTATAGGGTCTCTAGGGTCTCTCTAGGGTGTCTATAGGGTCTCTAGGGTCCCTATAGGGTCTCTATAGGGTCTCTATGGGGTCTCTATAGGGTGTCTATAGGGTCTCTAGGGTCTCTATACGGTCTCTATAGGGTTCCTAGGGTCTCTATAGGGTCTCTATAGGGTCTCTAGGGTCTCTATAGGGTTCCTAGGGTCTCTATAGGGTCTCTAGGGTCTCTCTAGGGTCTCTATAGGGTCTCTAGGTTCTCTATAGGGTCTCTATATGGTCCCTACGGTCTCTATAGGGTCTCTAAAGGGTCTCTATAGGGTCTCTAGGGTCTCTATAGGGTCTCTATAGGATCCCTAGGGTCTCTATATGGTCTCTATAGGGTTTCTAGGGTCTCTATAGGGTCCCTAGGGTCTCTATAGGGTCTCTAGTGTCTCTATTGTGTCTCTATAGGGTCTCTAGTGTCTCTATAGTGTCTCTATAGGGTCCCTAGTGTCTCTATAGGGTCTCTATAGGGTTCCTAGGGTCTCTATAGGGTCCCTAGGGTCTCTATAGGGTCTCTAGGGTCTCTCTAGGGTCTCTATAGGGTCTCTAGGGTCTCTATAGGGTCTCTATAGTGTCTCTAGGGTCTCTATAGGGTCTCTATAGGGTACCTAGGGTCTCTATAGGGTCTCTATAGGGTTCCTAGGGTCTCTATAGGTTCCCTAGGGACTCTATAGGGTTCCTAGGGTCTCTATAGGGTCTCTATAGGGTCTCTAGTGTCTCTATAGGGTCTCTATAGGGTCCCTAGGGTCTCTATAGGGTCTCTATAGGGTTCCTAGGGTCTCTATAGGGTCCCTAGGGTCTCTATAGGGTCTCTAAGGTCTCTCTAGGGTCTCTATAGGGTTCCTAGGGTCTCTATAGGGTCTCTAGGGTCTCTATAGGGTCTCTATAGGGTCTCTAGGGTCTCTATACGGTCTCTATAGGTTTCCTAGGGTCTCTATAGGGTCTCTATAGGGTCTCTAGTGTCTCTATAGGGTCTCTATAGGGTCCCTAGGGTCTCTATAGGGTCTCTATAGGGTCTCTATAGGGTTCCTAGGGTCTCTATAGGGTCCCTAGGGTCTCTATAGGGTCTCTAGGGTCACTATAGGGACTCTATAGGGTCCCTAGGGTCTCTATAGGGTCTCTATAGGGTTCCTAGGGTCTCTATAGGTTCCCTAGGGTCTCTATAGGGTCTCTAGGGTCTCTATAGGGTCTCTATAGGGTCTCTAGGGTCTCTATAGGGTCTCTATAGGGTCCCTAGGGTCTCTATAGGGTCTCTAGGGTCTCTCTAGAGTCTCTATAGGGTCTCTAGGGTCTCTCTAGGGTCTCTCTAGGGTCTCTAGGGTCTCTATAGGGTCTCTATAGGGTTCCTAGGGTCTCTATAGGGTCCCTAGGGTCTCTATAGGGTCTCTAGGGTCTCTCTAGGGTCTCTATAGGGTCTCTAGGGTCTCTCTAGGGTCTCTATAGGGTCTCTTGGGTCTCTATAGGGTCTCTATAGGGTCTCTAGGGTCTCTATACGGTCTCTATAGGGTCTCTATAGGGTCCCTAGGGTCTCTATAGGGTCTCTATAGGGTCTCTATAGGGTCCCTAGGGTCTCTATAGGGTCTCTATAGGGTTCCTAGGGTCTCTATAGCTTCCCTAGTGTCCCTATAGGGTCTCTATAGGGTCTCTAGTGTCTCTCTAGGGTCTCTCTAGGGTCTCTAGTATCTCTATAGGGTCTCTATAGGGTCCCTAGGGTCTCTATAGGGTCTCTATAGGGTCCCCTAGGGTCTCTATAGGGTCATATAGGGTTCCTAGGGTCTCTATAGGTTCCCTAGTGTCTCTATAGGGTCTCTATAGGGTCTCTAGTGTCTCTCTAGGGTCTCTCTAGGGTCTCTAGTATCTCTATAGGGTCTCTATAGGGTCCCTAGGGTCTCTATAGGGTCTCTATAGGGTCTCTAGTGTCTCTATAGGGTCTCTATAGGATCCCTAGTGTCTCTATAGGGTCTCTATAGGGTCCCTAGTGTCTCTATAGGGTCTCTACAGGGTTCCTAGGGTCTCTATAGGGTCTCTATAGGGTCTCTAGGGTCTCTATAGGGTCTCTATAGGGTACCTAGGGTCTCTATAGGGTCTCTATAGGGTTCCTAGGGTCTCTATAGGTTCCCTAGGGACTCTATAGGGTTCCTAGGGTCTCTATAGGGTCTCTATAGGGTCTCTAGTGTCTCTATAGTGTCTCTATAGGGTCTCTAGGGTCTCTATAGGGTCTCTATAGGGTCCCTAGGGTCTCTATAGGGTCTCTAGGGTCTCTCTAGAGTCTCTATAGGGTCTCTAGGGGTCTCTCTAGGGTCTCTATAGGGTCTCTAGGGTCTCTATAGGGTCTCTATAGGGTTCCTAGGGTCTCTATAGGGTCCCTAGGGTCTCTATAGGGTCTCTAGGGTCTCTCTAGGGTCTCTATAGGGTCTCTATAGGGTCTCTTGGGTCTCTATAGGGTCTCTATAGGGTCTCTAGGGTCCTCTTACGGTCTCTATAGGGTCTCTATAGGTCCCTAGGGTCTCTATAGGGTCTCTATAGGGTCTCTATAGGGTCCCTAGGGTCTCTATAGGGTCTCTATAGGGTTCCTAGGGTCTCTATAGGTTCCCTAGTGTCTCTATAGGGTCTCTATAGGGTCTCTAGTATCTCTATAGGGTCTCTATAGGGTCCCTAGTGTCTCTATAGGGTCTCTATAGGGTCTCTAGTATCTCTATAGGTCTCTATAGTGTCCCTAGGGTCTCTATAGGGTTCTCTAGGGTCTCTCTAGGGTCTCTCTAGGGTCTCTATATGGTCTCTATAGGGTCTCTAGGGTCCCTAAAGGGTCTCTATAGGGTGTCTAGGGTCTCTATAGGGTCTCTATAGGGTCTCTAGGGTCTCTATAGGGACTCTATAGGGTCCCTAGGGTCTCTATAGGGTCTCTATAGGGTTCCTAGGGTCTCTATAGGTTCCCTAGGTCTCTATAGGGTCTCTAGGGTCTCTATAGGGTCTCTATAGGGTCCCTAGGGTCTCTATAGGGGTCTCTATAGGGTTCCTAGTGTCTCTATAGGGTCCCTAGGGGTCTCTCTAGGGTCTCTATAGGGTCTCTAGGGTCTCTCTAGGGTGTCTATAGGGTCTCTAGGGTCTCTATAGGGTCTCTATAGGGTCTCTAGGGTCTCTCTAGGGTGTCTATAGGGTCTCTAGGGTCTCTATAGGGTCTCTATAGGGTCTCTATGGGTCTCTATAGGGTGTCTATAGGTCTCTAGGGTCTCTATACGGTCTCTATAGGGTTCCTAGGGTATCTATAGGGTCTCTATAGGGTCTCTAGGGTCTCTATAGGGTTCCTAGGGTCTCTATAGTGTCTCTAGGGTCTCTCTAGGGTCTCTATAGGGTCTCTAGGGTCTCTATAGGGTCTCTATATGGTCCCTACGGTCTCTATAGGGTCTCTAAAGGGTCTCTATAGGGTCTCTAGGGTCTCTATAGGGTCTCTATAGGATCCCTAGGGTCTCTATATGGTCTCTATAGGGTTTCTAGGGTCTCTATAGGGTCCCTAGGGTCTCTATAGGGTCTCTAGTGTCTCTATAGTGTCTCTATAGGGTCTCTAGTGTCTCTATAGTGTCTCTATAGGGTCCCTAGTGTCTCTATAGGGTCTCTATAGGGTTCCTAGGGTCTCTATAGGGTCCCTAGGGTCTCTATAGGGTCTCTAGGGTCTCTCTAGGGTCTCTATAGGGTCTCTAGGGTCTCTATAGGGTCTCTATAGGGTCCCTAGGGTCTCTATAGGGGTCTCTATAGGTTTCCTAGGGTCTCTATAGGATCCCTAGGGTCTCTATAGGGTCTCTATAGGGTTCCTAGGGTCTCTATAGGTTCCCTAGGGTCTCTCTAGGGTCTCTATAGGGTCTCTAGTGTCTCTCTAGGGTCTCTATAGGGGCTCTAGGGTCCTCTCTAGGGTCTCTATAGGGTCTCTAGGGTCTCTATACGGTCTCTATAGGTTTCCTAGGGTCTCTATAGGGTCTCTATAGGGTCTCTAGTGTCTCTATAGGGTCTCTAGTGTCTCTATAGGGTCTCTATAGGATCTCTAGGGTCTCTATAGGGTCTCTATAGGGTCCCTAGGGTCTCTATGGGGTCTCTATAGGGTCCCTAGGGTCTCTAATAGGGTCTCTATAGGGTTCCTAGGGTCTCTATAGGGTCCCTAGGGTCTCTATAGGGTCTCTAGTGTCTCTATAGTGTCTCTATAGGGTCTCTAGTGTCTCTATAGTGTCTCTATAGGGTCCCTAGTGTCTCTATAGGGTCTCTATAGGGTTCCTAGGGTCTCTATAGGGTCCCTAGGGTCTCTATAGGGTCTCTAGGGTCTCTCTAGGGTCTCTATAGGGTCTCTAGGGTCTCTATAGGGTCTCTATAGTGTCTCTAGGGTCTCTATACGGTCTCTATAGGGTTCCTAGGGTCTCTATAGGGTCTCTAGTGTCTCTATAGTGTCTCTATAGGATCCCTAGGGTCTCTATAGGGTCTCTATAGGGGTTCCTAGGGTCTCTATAGGTTCCCTAGGCTCTCTATAGGGTCTCTAGGGTCTCTATAGGGTCTCTAGTGTCTCTATAGGGTCTCTATAGGGTCCCTAGGGTCTCTATAGGGTCTCTATAGGGTTCCTAGGGTCTCTATAGGGTCTCTATAGGGTCTCTAGGGTCTCTATAGGGTCTCCTATAGGGTCCCTAGGGTCTCTTTAGGGTCTCTATTAGGGTTTCCTAGGGTCTCTATAAGGTCTCTATAGGGTCTCTAGTGTCTCTATAGGGTCTCTATAGGTTCCTAGGGTCTCTATAGGGTCCCTAGTGTCTCTATAGGGTCTCTAGTGTCTCTATAGTGTCTCTATAGGGTCTCTAGTGTCTCTATAGTGTCTCTATAGGGTCCCTAGTGTCTCTATAGGGTCTCTATAGGGTTCCTAGGGTCTCTATAGGGTCCCTAGGGTCTCTATAGGGTCTCTAGGGTCTCTCTAGGGTCTCTATAGGGTCTCTAGGGTCTCTATAGGGTCTCTATAGGGTCCCTAGGGTCTCTATAGGGTCTCTATAGGTTTCCTAGGGTCTCTATAGGATCCCTAGGGTCTCTATAGGGTCTCTATAGGGTCCTAGGGTCTCTATAGTTCCCTAGGGTCTCTATAGGGTCTCTATAGGGTCTCTTGGGTCTCTATAGGGTCTCTATAGGATCCCTAGGGTCTCTATAGGGTCTCTATAGGGTTCCTAGGGTCTCTATAGGTTCCCCTAGGCTCTCTATAGGGTCTCTAGGGTCTCTATAGGGTCTCTATAGGGTCTCTAGTGTCTCTATAGAGTCTCTATAGGGTCCCTAGGGTCTCTATAGGGTCTCTATAGGGTTCCTAGGTCTCTATAGGGTCTCTATAGGGTCTCTAGGGTCTCTATAGGGTCTCTATAGGGTCCCTAGGGTCTCTATAGGGTCTCTATAGGGTCCTAGTGTCTCTATAGGTTCCCTAGGGACTCTATAGGGTTCCTAGGGTCTCTATAGGGTCTCTATGGGGTCTCTAGTGTCTCTATAGGGTCTCTATAGTGTCCCTAGGGTCCCTATAGGGTCTCTATAGGGTTCCTAGGGTCTCTATAGGGTCCCTAGGGTCTCTATAGGGTTTCTAAGGTCTCTCTAGGGTCTCTATAGGGTCTCTAGTGTCTCTCTAGGGTCTCTATAGGGGCTCTAGGGTCTCTCTAGGGTCTCTTATAGGGTCTCTAGGGTCTCTATACGGTCTCTATAGGTTTCCTAGGGTCTCTATAGGGTCTCTATAGGGTCTCTAGTGTCTCTATAGGGTCTCTATAGGTTTCCTAGGGTCTCTATAAGGTCTCTATAGGGTCTCTAGTGTCTCTATAGGGTCTCTATAGGGTCCCTAGGGTCTCTATAGGGTCTCTATAGGGTTCCTAGGGTCTCTATAGGGTCCCTAGGGTCTCTATAGGGTCTCTAGGGTCTCTCTAGTGTCTCTATATGGTCTCTAGGTCTCTATACGGTCTCTATCGGGTTCCTAGGGTCTCTATAGGGTCTCTATAGGATCTCTAGGGTCTCTATAGGGTCTCTATAGGGTCCCTAGGGTCTCTATGGGGTCTCTATAGGGTCCCTAGGGTCTCTATAGGGTCTCTATAGGGTTCCTAGGGTCTCTATAGGGTCCCTAGGGTCTCTATAGGGTCTCTAGTGTCTCTATAGTGTCTCTATAGGGTCTCTAGTGTCTCTATAGTGTCTCTATAGGGTCCCTAGTGTCTCTATAGGGTCTCTATAGGGTTCCTAGGGTCTCTATAGGGTCCCTAGGGTCTCTATAGGGTCTCTAGGGTCTCTCTAGGGTCTCTATAGGGTCTCTAGGGTCTCTATAGGGTCTCTATAGTGTCTCTAGGGTCTCTATACGGTCTCTATAGGGTTCCTAGGGTCTCTATAGGGTCTCTAGTGTCTCTATAGTGTCTCTATAGGATCCCTAGGGTCTCTATAGGGTCTCTATAGGGTTCCTAGGGTCTCTATAGGTTCCCTAGGCTCTCTATAGGGTCTCTAGGGTCTCTATAGGGTCTCTATAGGGTCTCTAGTGTCTCTATAGGGTCTCTATAGGGTCCCTAGGGTCTCTATAGGGTCTCTATAGGGTTCCTAGGGTCTCTATAGGTTCCCTAGGCTCTCTATAGGGTCTCTAGGGTCTCTATAGGGTCTCTATAGGGTCTCTAGTGTCTCTATAGGGTCTCTATAGGGTCCCTAGGGTCTCTATAGGGTCTCTATAGGGTCCCTAGGGTCTCTATAGGGTCTCTATAGGGTCTCTAGGGTCTCTATAGGGTCTCTATAGGGTCCCTAGGGTCTCTATAGGGTCTCTATAGGGTCTCTAGTGTCTCTATAGGGTCTCTATAGGGTCTCTAGGGTCTCTATAGGGTCTCTATAGGGTTCCTAGGGTCTCTATAGGGTCCCTAGGGTCTCTATAGGGTCTCTAGTGTCTCTATAGTGTCTCTATAGGGTCTCTAGTGTCTCTATAGTGTCTCTATAGGGTCCCTAGTGTCTCTATAGGGTCTCTATAGGGTTCCTAGGGTCTCTATAGGGTCCCTAGGGTCTCTATAGGGTCTCTAGGGTCTCTCTAGGGTCTCTATAGGGTCTCTAGGGTCTCTATAGGGTCTCTATAGGGTCCCTAGGGTCTCTATAGGGTCTCTATAGGTTTCCTAGGGTCTCTATAGGATCCCTAGGGTCTCTATAGGGTCTCTATAGGGTTCCTAGGGTCTCTATAGGTTCCCTAGGGTCTCTATAGGGTCTCTATAGGGTCTCTTGGGTCTCTATAGGGTCTCTATAGGATCCCTAGGGTCTCTATAGGGTCTCTATAGGGTTCCTAGGGTCTCTATAGGTTCCCTAGGCTCTCTATAGGGTCTCTAGTGTCTCTCTAGGGTCTCTATAGGGGCTCTAGGGTCTCTATAGGGTCTCTATAGGGTCTCTAGGGTCTCTATAGGGTCTCTGTAGGTTTCCTAGGGTCTCTATAGGGTCTCTATAGGGTCTCTAGTGTCTCTATCGGGTCTCTATAGGTTTCCTAGGGTCTCTATAAGGTCTCTATAGGGTCTCTAGTGTCTCTATAGGGGCTCTATAGGGTCTCTAGGGTCTCTCTAGGGTCTCTATAGGGTCCCTAGGGTCTCTATAGGGGCTCTATAGGATCCCTAGGGTCTCTATAGGGTCTCTATAGGGTTCCTAGGGTTTCTATAGGTTCCCTAGGGTCTCTATAGGGTCTCTAGTGTCTCTATAGGGTCTCTATAGGGTCCCTAGGGTCTCTATAGGGTCTCTATAGGGTTCCAAGGGTCTCTATAGGGTCTCTATAGGGTGTTCTATATAGGGTCTCTATAGGGTCCCTAGGGTCTCTATAGGGTCTCTATAGGATTCCTAGGGTCTCTATAGGTTCCCTAGGTACTCTATAGGGTTCCTAGGGTCTCTATAGGGTCTCTGTAGGGTCTCTAGTGTCTCTATAGGGTCTCTATAGGGTCCCTAGGGTCTCTATAGGGTCTCTAAAGGGTTCCTAGGGTCTCTATAGGGTCTCTAAGGTCTCTCTAGGGTCTCTATAGTGTCTCTAAGGTCTCTCTAGGGTCTCTATAGTGTCTCTAGGGTTCTCTAGGGTTCTATAGGGTTTCTAGGGTCTCTATAGGGTCTCTGTAGGGTCTCTAGTGTCTCTATAGGGTCTCTATAGGGTCCCTAGGGTCTCTATAGGGTCTCTATAGGGTCCCTAGGGTCTCTATAGGGTCTCTATAGGGTTCCTAGAGTCTCTATAGGGTCCCTAGGGTCTCTATAGGGTCTCTATAGGGTTCCTAGGGTCTCTATAGGGTCTCTAGGGTCTCTCTAGGGTCTCTATAGGGTCTCTTGGGTCTCTATAGGGTCCCTAGGGTCTCTATAGGGTCTCTATAGGGTTCCTAGGGTCTCTATAGGGTCCCTAGGGTCTCTATAGTGTCTCTATAGGGTTCCTAGGGTCTCTATAGGGTCCCTAGGGTCTCTATAGGGTCTCTAGGGTCACTATAGGGACTCTATAGGGTCCCTAGGGTCTCTATAGGGTCTCTATAGGGTCTCTATAGGGTTCCTAGGGTCTCTATAGGGTCCCTAGGGTCTCTATAGGGTCTCTAGGGTCACTATAGGGACTCTATAGGGTCCCTAGGGTCTCTATAGGGTCTCTATAGGGTTCCTAGGGTCTCTATAGGTTCCCTAGGGTCTCTATAGGGTCTCTAGGGCCTCTATAGGGTCTCTATAGGCGCTCTAGTGTCTCTCTAGGGTCTCTATAGGGTCCCTAGGGTCTCTATAGGGTCTCTATAGGGTCCCTAGGGTCTCTATAGGGTCTCTAGGGTCTCTCTAGGGTCTCTATAGGGTCTCTAGGGTCTCTATACGGTCTCTATAGGGTTCCTAGGTCTCTATAGTGTCTCTATAGGGTCTCTAGGGCCTCTGTAGGGTCTCTATAGGGTCCCTAGGATCTCTATAGGGTCTCTAGGGTCACTATAGGGACTCTATAGGGTCCCTAGGGTTTCTATAGTGTCTCTATAGGGTTCCTAGGGTCTCTATAGGTTCCCTAGGGTCTCTATAGGGTCTCTAGGGCCTCTATAGGGTCTCTAGGGCCTCTATAGGGTCTCTATAGGGCCTCTAGTGTCTCTATAGGGTCTCTATAGGGTCCCTAGGGTCTCTATAGGGTCTCTATAGGGTCCCTAGGGTCTCTATAGGGTCTCTAGGTCTCTCTAGGGTCTCTATAGGGTCTCTAGGGTCTGTCTAGGGTCTCTATAGGGTCTCTCTAGTGTCTCTATAGGGTCTCTATAGGGTCTCTATAGGGTCTCGAGGGTCTCTATAGGGTCTCTATAGGTCTCTAGGGTCTCTATACGGTCTCTATAGGGTTCCTAGGGTCTCTATAGGGTCTCTATAAGGTCTCTAGGGCCTCTATAGGGTCTCTATAGGGTCCCTAGGGTCTGTATAGGGTCTCTATAGGGTTCCTAGGGTCTCTATAGGGTCCCTACGTCTCTATAGGGTCTCTAGGGTCTCTCTAGGGTTCTATAGGGTCTCTAGGTCTCTCTAGGGTCTCTATAGGGTCTCTAGGGTCTCTCTAGGGTTTCTATAGGGTCTCTAGGGTCTCTCTAGGGTGTCTATAGGGTCTCTAGGGTCTGTATAAGGTCTCTATAGGGTTCCTAGGGTCTCTATAGGGTCCCTAGGGTCTCTATAGGGTCTCTAGGGTCTCTCTAGGGTCTCTGTAGGGTCTCTAGGGTCTCTCTAGGGTCTCTATAGGGTCTCTAGGGTCTCTATAGGGTCTCTATAGGGTCCCTAGTGTCTCTATAGGGTATCTATAGGGTTCCTAGGGTCTCTATAGGGTCTCTCTAGGGTCTCTATAGGGTCTCTAGTGTCTCTATAGTGTCTCTATAGGGTCTCTAGTGTCTCTATAGGGTCTCTATAGGGTCCCTAGGGTCTCTATAGGGTCTCTATAGGGTTCCTAGGGTCTCTATAGGGTCCCTAGGGTCTCTATAGGGTCTCTAGGGTCCTCTCTAGGGTCTCTATAGGGTCTCTAGGGTCTCTATAGGGTCTCTATAGGGTCCCTAGGGTCTCTATAGGGTCTCTATAGGGTTCCTAGGGTCTCTATAGGGTCCCTAGGGTCTCTATAGGGTCTCTATAGGGTTCCTAGGGTCTCTATAGGGTCTCTAGGATCTCTCTAGGGTCCTCTATAGGGTCCCTAGGGTCTCTATAGGGGCTCTATAGGATCCCTAGGGTCTCTATAGGGTCTCTATAGGGTTCCTAGGGTTTCTATAGGTTCCCTAGGGTCTCTATAGGGTCTCTAGTGTCTCTTATAGGGTCTCTATAGGGTCCCTAGGGTCTCTATAGGGTCTCTATAGGGTTCCAAGGGTCCTCTATAGGGTCTCTATAGGGTGTCTAGGGTCTATATAGGGTCTCTATTAGGGTCCCTAGGGTCTCTATAGGGTCTCTATAGGATTCCTAGGGTCTCTATAGGTTCCCTAGGTACTCTATAGGTTCCTAGGGTCTCTATAGGGTCTCTGTAGGGTCTCTAGTGTCTCTATAGGGTCTCTATAGGGTCCCTAGGGTCTCTATAGGGTCTCTATAGGGTTCCTAGGGTCTCTATAGGGTCTCTAAGGTCTCTCTAGGGTCTCTATAGTGTCTCTAGGGTCTCTCTAGGGTTCTATAGGGTTTCTAGTGTCTCTATAGGGTCTCTATAGGGTCTCTATGTCTCTATAGGGTCTCTATAGGGTCCCTAGGGTCTCTATAGGGTCTCTATAGGGTCTCTATAGGGTCCCTAGGGTCCTCTATAGGTCTCTATAGGGTCCCTAGGGTCTCTATAGGGTCTCTAGGGTCACTATAGGGACTCTAATGGGTCCCTAGGTCTCTATAGGGTCTCTATAGGGTTCCTAGGGTCTCTATAGGTTCCCTAGGGTCTCTATAGGGTCTCTAAGGCTCTATAGGGCTCTATAGGGCCTCTAGTTTCTCTATAGGGTATCTATAGGGTCCCTAGGGTCTCTATAGGGTCTCTAGGGTCTCACTAGTGTCTCTATACGGTCTCTATAGGGTTCCTAGGGCCTCTATAGGGTCTCTATAGGGTCTCTAGGGCCTCTATAGGGTCTCTATAGGGGTCCCTAGGGTCTCTATAGGGTCTCTATAGGGTTCCTAGGGTCTCTATAGGGTCCCTAGGGTCTCTATAGGGTCTCTAGTGTCCCTCTAGGGTCTCTCTAGGGTCTCTATAGGGTCTCTAGGGTCTCTATAGGGTCTCTATAGGGTCCCTAGGGTCTCTATAGGGTCTCTATAGGGTCCCTAGGGTCTCTATAGGGTCTCTAGGTCTCTAGTGTCTCTATAGGGTCTCTAGGGTCTCTATAGGGTCTCTATAGGGTCCCTAGGGTCTCTATAGGGTCTCTATAGGGTTCCTAGGGTCTCTATAGGTCCCTAGGGTCCTCTATAGGGTCTCTATAGGGTCCCTAGGGTCTCTATAGGGTCTCTAGGGTCTCTCTAGGGTCTCTATAGGGTCTCTTGGGTCTCTATAGGGTCTCTAGTGTCTCTATAGGATCTCTAGGGTCTCTCTAGGGTGTCTATAGGGTCTCTAGGGTCTCTATAGGGCCTCTATAGGGTCCCTAGGGTCTCTATAGGGTCTCTAGGGTCTCTCTAGAGTCTCTGTAGGGTCTCTAGGGTCTCTCTAGGGTCTCTATAGGGTCTCTAGGGTCTCTATAGTGTCCTCTATAGGGTCCCTAGGGTCTCTATAGGGTCTCTATAGGGTCTCTATAGGGTCTCTATAGGGTCTCTAGGGTCTCTATAGGGTCCCTAGGGTCTCTATAGGGTCTCTATAGGGTTCCTAGGGTCTCTATATGGTCCCTAGGGTCTCTATAGGGTCTCTAGGGTCTCTAAAGTGTCTCTATAGGGTCTCTAGTGTTATATAGGGTCTCTATAGGGTCCTCTTGGGTCTCTATAGGGTCTCTAGTGTCTCTATAGATCTCTATAGGGTCCCTAGGGTCCTCTATAGGGTCTCTATAGGATCCCTATAGGGTCTCTATAGGGTCTCTAGGGTCTCTATAGGGTCTCTATAGGGTCCCTAGGGTCTCTATAGGGTCTCTATAGGGTTCCTAGGGTCTCTATAGGGTCCGTAGGGTCTCTATAGGGTCTCTATAGGGTCTCTAGGGTCTCTCTAGGGTCTCTATAGGGTCTCTATAGGGTCTCTATAGGGTTCCTAGGGTCTCTATAGGGTCTCTATAGGGTCTCTATAGGGTTCCTAGGGTCTCTATAGGGTCCCTAGGGTCTCTATAGGGTCTCTAAGGTCTCTCTAGGGTCTCTATAGGGTCTCTAGGGTCTCTCTAGGGTCTCTATAGGGTCTCTAGGGTCTCTCTAGGGTCTCTATAGGGTCTCTATAGGGTCTCTATAGGGTTCCTAGGGTCTCTATAGGGTCTCTATAGGGTCTCTATAGGGTTCCTAGTGTCTCTATAGGGTCCCTAGGGTCTCTATAGGGTCTCTATAGGGTCTCTATAGGGTTCCAAGGGTCTCTATAGGGTCCCTAGGGTCTCTATAGGGTCTCTAGGGTCACTATAGGGACTCTATAGGGTCCCCAGGGTCTCTATAGGGTCTCTATAGGGTTCCTAGGGTCTCTATAGGTTCCCTAGGGTCTCTATAGGGTCCCTAGGGTCTCTATAGGGTCTCTATAGGGTCTCTAGGGCCTCTATAGGGTCTCTATAGGGTCCCTAGGGTCTCTATAGGGTCTCTATAGGGTTCCTAGGGTCTCTATAGGTTCCCTAGGGTCTCTATAGGATCTCTAGTGTCTCTATAGGGTCTCTATAGGGTCCCTAGGGTCTCTATAGGGTCTCTATAGGATTCCTAGGGTCTCTATAGGGTCCCTAGTGTCTCTATAGGGTCTCTAGGGTCTCTCTAGGGTCTCTATAGGGTCTCTAGGGTATCTCTAGGGTGTCTATAGGGTCTCTATGGTTTCTATAGGGTCTCTATAGGGTCCCTAGGGTCTCTATAGGGTCTCTATAGGGTTCCTAGGGTCTCTATAGGGTCTCTAGGATCTCTCTAGGGTCTCTATAGGGTCCCTAGGGTCTCTATAGGGGCTCTATAGGATCCCTAGGGTCTCTATAGGGTCTCTATAGGGTTCCTAGGGTTTCTATAGGTTCCCTAGGGTCTCTATAGGGTCTCTAGTGTCTCTATAGGGTCTCTATAGGGTCCCTAGGGTCTCTATAGGGTCTCTATAGGGTTCCAAGGGTCTCTATAGGGTCTCTATAGGGTGTCTAGGGTCTATATAGGGTCTCTATAGGGTCCCTAGGGTCTCTATAGGGTCTCTATAGGATTCCTAGGGTCTCTATAGGTTCCCTAGGTACTCTATAGGGTTCCTAGGGTCTCTATAGGGTCTCTGTAGGGTCTCTAGTGTCTCTATAGGGTCTCTATAGGGTCCCTAGGGTCTCTATAGGGTCTCTATAGGGTTCCTAGGGTCTCTATAGGGTCTCTAAGGTCTCTCTAGGGTCTCTATAGTGTCTCTAGGGTCTCTCTAGGGTTCTATAGGGTTTCTAGGGTCTCTATAGGGTCTCTATAGGGTCTCTATTGTCTCTATAGGGTCTCTATAGGGTCCCTAGGGTCTCTATAGGGTCTCTATAGGGTCTCTATAGGGTCCCTAGGGTCTCTATAGGGTCTCTATAGGGTCCCTAGGGTCTCTATAGGGTCTCTAGGGTCACTATAGGGACTCTAATGGGTCCCTAGGGTCTCTATAGGGTCTCTATAGGGTTCCTAGGGTCTCTATAGGTTCCCTAGGGTCTCTATAGGGTCTCTAGGGCCTCTATAGGGTCTCTATAGGGCCTCTAGTTTCTCTATAGGGTATCTATAGGGTCCCTAGGGTCTCTATAGGGTCTCTAGGGTCTCACTAGTGTCTCTATACGGTCTCTATAGGGTTCCTAGGGCCTCTATAGGGTCTCTATAGGGTCTCTAGGGCCTCTATAGGGTCTCTATAGGGTCCCTAGGGTCTCTATAGGGTCTCTACAGGGTTCCTAGGGTCTCTATAGGGTCCCTAGGGTCTCTATAGGGTCTCTAGTGTCCCTCTAGGGTCTCTCTAGGGTCTCTATAGGGTCTCTAGGGTCTCTATAAGGTCTCTATAGGGTCCCTAGGGTCTCTATAGGGTCTCTATAGGGTCCCTAGGGTCTCTATAGGGTCTCTAGGGTCTCTATAGTGTCTCTATAGGGTCTCTAGGGTCTCTATAGGGTCTCTATAGGGTCCCTAGGGTCTCTATAGGGTCTCTATAGGGTTCCTAGGGTCTCTATAGGGTCCCTAGGGTCTCTATAGGGTCTCTATAGGGTCCCTAGGGTCTCTATAGGGTCTCTAGGGTCTCTCTAGGGTCTCTATAGGGTCTCTTGGGTCTCTGTAGGGTCTCTAGTGTCTCTATAGGATCTCTAGGGTCTCTCTAGGGTGTCTATAGGGTCTCTAGGGTCTCTATAGGGCCTCTATAGGGTCCCTAGGGTCTCTATAGGGTATCTAGGGTCTCTCTAGGGTCTCTGTAGGGTCTCTAGGGTCTCTCTAGGGTCTCTATAGGGTCTCTAGGGTCTCTATAGTGTCTCTATAGGGTCCCTAGGGTCTCTATAGGGTCTCTATAGGGTCTCTATAGGGTCTCTAGGGTCTCTATAGGGTCCCTAGGGTCTCTATAGGGTCTCTATAGGGTTCCTAGGGTCTCTATATGGTCCCTAGGGTCTCTATAGGGTCTCTAGGGTCTCTAAAGTGTATCTATAGGGTCTCTAGTGTCTATATAGGGTCTCTATAGGGTCTCTTGGGTCTCTATAGGGTCTCTAGTGTCTCTATAGGATCTCTATAGGGTCCCTAGGGTCTCTATAGGGTCTCTATAGGATCCCTAGGGTCTCTATAGGGTCTCTAGGGTCTCTATAGGGTCTCTATAGGGTCCCTAGGGTCTCTATAGGGTCTCTATAGGGTTCCTAGGGTCTCTATAGGGTCCGTAGGGTCTCTATAGGGTCTCTATAGGGTCTCTAGGGTCTCTCTAGGGTCTCTATAGGGTCTCTATAGGGTCTCTATAGGGTTCCTAGGGTCTCTATAGGGTCTCTATAGGGTCCCTAGGGTCTCTATAGGGTCTCTATAGGGTCTCTATAGGGTCTCTAGGGTCTCTATAGGGTCCCTAGGGTCTCTATAGGGTCTCTATAGGGTTCCTAGGGTCTCTATATGGTCCCTAGGGTCTCTATAGGGTCTCTAGGGTCTCTAAAGTGTATCTATAGGGTCTCTAGTGTCTATATAGGGTCTCTATAGGGTCTCTTGGGTCTCTATAGGGTCTCTAGTGTCTCTATAGGATCTCTATAGGGTCCCTAGGGTCTCTATAGGGTCTCTATAGGATCCCTAGGGTCTCTATAGGGTCTCTAGGGTCTCTATAGGGTCTCTATAGGGTCCCTAGGGTCTCTATAGGGTCTCTATAGGGTTCCTAGGGTCTCTATAGGGTCCGTAGGGTCTCTATAGGGTCTCTATAGGGTCTCTAGGGTCTCTCTAGGGTCTCTATAGGGTCTCTATAGGGTCTCTATAGGGTTCCTAGGGTCTCTATAGGGTCTCTATAGGGTCTCTATAGGGTTCCTAGGGTCTCTATAGGGTCCCTAGGGTCTCTATAGGGTCTCTAAGGTCTCTCTAGGGTCTCTATAGGGTCTCTAGGGTCTCTCTAGGGTCTCTATAGGGTCTCTAGGGTCTCTCTAGGGTCTCTATAGGGTCTCTATAGGGTTCCTAGGGTCTCTATAGGGTCTCTATAGGGTCTCTATAGGGTTCCTAGTGTCTCTATAGGGTCCCTAGGGTCTCTATAGGGTCTCTATAGGGTCTCTATAGGGTTCCAAGGGTCTCTATAGGGTCCCTAGGGTCTCTATAGGGTCTCTAGGGTCACTATAGGGACTCTATAGGGTCCCCAGGGTCTCTATAGGGTCTCTATAGGGTTCCTAGCGTCTCTATAGGTTCCCTAGGGTCTCTATAGGGTCCCTAGGGTCTCTATAGGGTCTCTATAGGGTCTCTAGGGCCTCTATAGGGTCTCTATAGGGTCCCTAGAGTCTCTATAGGGTCTCTATAGGGTTCCTAGGGTCTCTATAGGTTCCCTAGGGTCTCTATAGGATCTCTAGTGTCTCTATAGGGTCTCTATAGGGTCCCTAGGGTCTCTATAGGGTCTCTATAGGATTCCTAGGGTCTCTATAGGGTCCCTAGTGTCTCTATAGGGTCTCTAGGGTCTCTCTAGGGTCTCTATAGGGTCTCTAGGGTATCTCTAGGGTGTCTATAGGGTCTCTATGGTCTCTATAGGGTCTCTATAGGGTCCCTAGGGTCTCTATAGGGTCTCTATAGGGTCTCTAGGGTCTCTATACGGTCTCTATAGGTTTCCTAGGGTCTCTATAGGGTCTCTATAGGGTCTCTAGGGTCTCTATAGGGTCTCTATAAGGTCCCTAGGGTCTCTATAGGGTCTCTATAGGGTTCCTAGGGTCTCTATAGGGTCTCTAGGGTCTCTATAGGGTCTCTAGGGTCTCTATAGGGTCTCTATAGGGTCCCTACGGTCTCTATAGAGTCTCTATAGGGTCTCTATAGGGTCTCTAGGGTCTCTATAGGGTCTCTATAGGATCCCTAGGGTCTCTATAGGGTCTCTATAGGGTCCCTAGGGTCTCTATAGGGACTCTAGGGTCTCTATAGGGTCTCTATAGGGTTCCTAGGGTCTCTATAGGGTCTCTAGGGTCTCTATAGGGTCTCTATAGGGTCTCTAGGGTCTCTATAGGGTCTCTAGTGTCTCTATAGGGTCTCTATAGGGTCCCTACGGTCTCTATAGGGTCTCTATAGGGTCTCTATAGGGTCTCTAGGGTCTCTATAGGGTCTCTATAGGATCCCTAGGGTCTCTATAGGGTCTCTATAGGGTCTCTAGGGTCTCTCTAGGTTCCCTAGGTTCTCTATAGGGTCTCTAGGGTCTCTATAGGGTCTCTATCGGGTCTCTAGTGTCTCTATAGGGTCTCTATAGGGTCCCTAGGGTCTCTATAGGGTCTCTATAGGTTTCCTAGGGTCTCTATAGGGTCTCTATAGGGTCTCTAGTGTCTCTATAGGGTCTCTATAGGGTCCCTATGGTCTCTATAGGGTCTCTATAGGGTCTCCATAGGGTTCCTAGGGTCTCTATAGGGTCCCTAGGGTCTCTATAGGGTCTCTATAGGGTCCCTAGGGTCTCTATAGGGTCTCTATAGGGTCCCTAGGGTCTCTATAGGGTCTCTATAGGGTCCCTAGGGTCTCTATAGGGTCTCTATAGGGTTCCTAGGGTCTCTATAGGGTTCCTAGGGTCTCTATAGGGTTCCTAGGGTCTCTATAGTGTCTCTATAGGGTCTCTAGGGCCTCTATAGGGTCTCTATAGGGTCCCTAGGGTCTCTATAGGGTCTCTATAGGGTTCCTAGGGTCTCTATAGGGTCCCTAGGGTCTCTATAGGGTCTCTATAGGGTTCCTAGGGTCTCTATAGGGTTCCTAGGGTCTCTATAGGGTTCCTAGGGTCTCTATAGTGTCTCTATAGGGTCTCTAGGGCCTCTATAGGGTCTCTATAGGGTCCCTAGGGTCTCTATAGGGTCTCTATAGGGTCCCTATGGTCTCTATAGTGTCTCTAGGGTCTCTCTAGGGTCTCTATAGGGTCTCTAGGGTCTCTCTAGGGTGTCTATAGGGTCTCTAGGGTCTCTATAGGGTCTCTATAGGGTTCCTAGGGTCTCTATAGGGTCCCTAGGGTCTCTATAGGGTCTCTAGTGTCTCTCTAGGGTCTCTGTAGGGTCTCTAGGGTCTCTATAGGGTCTCTATAGGGTCTCTAGGGTCTCTATAGGGTCTCTATAGGGTCTCTATAGGGCCTCTAGGGTCTCTATAGGGTCTCTATAGGGTCCCTAGGGTCTCTATAGGGTCTCTATAGGGTTCCTAGGGTCTCTATAGGGTCTCTATAGGGTCCCTAGGGTCTCTATAGGGTCTCTATAGGGTTCCTAGGGTCTCTATAGGGTCCCTAGGGTCTCTATAGGGTCTCTAGGGTCTCTACAGTGTCTCTATAGGGTCTCTAGTGTCTCTATAGGGTCTCTATAGGGTCCCTAGGGTCTCTATAGGGTCTCTATAGGGTCCCTAGGGTCTCTATAGGGTCCGTAGGGTCTCTATAGGGTCTCTATAGGGTTCCTAGGGTCTCTATAGGGTCTCTAGGGTCTCTCTAGGGTCACTATAGGGTCTCTTGGGTCTCTATAGGGTCTCTAGTGTCTCTATAGGATCTCTATAGGGTCCCTAGGGTCTCTATAGGGTCTCTATAGGATCCCTAGTGTCTCTATAAGGTCTCTATAGGGTTCCTAGGGTCTCTATAGGGTCTCTAAGGTCTCTCTAGGGTCTCTATAGGTTCCCTAGCGACTCTATAGGGTTCCTTGGTTCTCTATAGGGTCTCTATAGGGTCTCTAGTGTCTCTATAGGGTCTCTATAGGGTCCCTAGGGTCTCTATAGGGTCTCTATAGGGTTCCTAGGGTCTCTATAGGGTCCCTAGGGTCTCTATAGTGTCTCTATAGGGTCTCTATAGGGTCCCTAGGGTCTCTGTAGGGTCTCTATAGGGTCTCTATAGGGTTCCTAGGGTCTCTATAGGGTCCCTAGGGTCTCTATAGGGTCTCTAGGGTCACTATAGGGACTCTATAGGGTCCCCAGGGTCTCTATAGGGTCTCTATAGGGTTCCTAGGGTCTCTATAGGTTCCCTAGGGTCTCTATAGGTTCTCTATAGGTTCCCTAGGGTCTCTATAGGGTCTCTATAGGGCCTCTAGTGTCTCTATAGGGTCTCTATAGGGTCCCTAGGGTCTCTATAGGGTCTCTATAGGGTCCCTAGGGTCTCTCTAGGGTCTCTAGGGTCTCTCTAGGGTCTCTATACGGTCTCTATAGGGTTCCTAGGGTCTCTATAGGGTCTCTATAGGGTCTCTAGGGCCTCTATAGGGTCTCTATAGGGTCCCTAGGGTCTCTATAGGGTCTCTATAGGGTTCCTAGGGTCTCTATAGGGTCCCTAGGGTCTCTATAGTGTCTCTAGGGTCTCTCTAGGGTCTCTGTAGGGTCTCTAGGGTCTCTATAGGTTCTCTATAGGGTCCCTAGGGTCTCTATAGGGTCTCTATAAGGTCTCTATAGGGTCTCTAGTGTCTCTATAGGGTCTCTATAGGGTCCCTAGGGTCTCTATAGGGTCTCTATAGGGTTCCTAGGGTCTCTATAGGGTCTCTAGGGTCTCTCAGGTCTCTAGGGTCTCTCTAGGGTCTCTCTAGGGGTCTCTAGGGTCTCTATAGGATCTCTATAGGGTCCCTAGGGTCTCTATAGGGTCTCTATAGGGTTCCTAGGGTCTCTATAGGGTTCCGTAGGGTCTCTATAGGGTCCCTAGTGTCTCTATAGGGTCTCTATAGGGTTCCTAGGGTCTCTATAGGGTCTCTAGGGTCTCTCTAGGGTCTCTATAGGGTCTCTTGGGTCTCTATAGGGTCTCTAGTGTCTCTATAGGATCTCTATAGGGTCCCTAGGGTCTCTATAGGGTCTCTATAGGATCCCTAGGGTCTCTATAAGGTCTCTATAGGGTTCCTAGGGTCTCTATAGGGTTCCTAGGGTCTCTATAGGGTCCGTAGGGTCTCTATAGGGTCTCTATAGGGTTCCTAGGTTCTCTATAGGGTCCCTAGGGTCTCTATAGTGTCTCTATAGGGTCTCTAGTGTCTCTATAGGGTCTCTATAGGGTCCCTAGGGTCTCTATAGTGTCTCTAGGGTCTCTATAGTGTCTCTATAGGGTCTCTAGTGTCTCTATAGGGTCTCTATAGGGTCCCTAGGGTCTCTATAGGGGTCTCTATAGTGTCCCTAGGGTCTCTATAGGGTCTCTATAGGGTTCCTAGGGTCTCTATAGGGTCTCTAGGGTCTCTCTAGGGTCTCTATAGGGTCTCTTGGGTCTCTATAGGGTCTCTATAGGGTCTCTAGGGTCTCTATAGGGTCCTCTATAGGGTTCCTAGGGTCTCTATAGGGTCCCTAGGGGTCTCTATAGTGTCTCTATAGGGTCTCTAGGTGTCTCTATAGGGTCTCTATAGGGTCCCTAGGGTCTCTATAGGGTCCCTAGGGTCTCTATAGTGTCTCTATAGGGTCTCTAGTGTCTCTATAGGGTCTCTATAGGGTCCCTAGGGTCTCTATAGGGTCCCTAGGGTCTCTATAGGGTCTCTTAGGGTCTCTATAGGGTCTCTATAGTGTCCCTAGGGTCTCTATAGGGTCTCTATAGGGTTCCTAGTGTCTCTATAGGGTCCCTAGGGTCTCTATAGGGTCTCTAGGGTCTCTATAGGGTCTCTATAGGGTCTCTATGTCTCTATAGGGTCTCTATAGGGTCCCTAGGGTCTCTATAGGGTCTCTATAGTGTCCCTAGGGTCTCTATAGGGTCTCTATAGGGTTCCTAGGGTCTCTATAGGGTCTCTAGGGTCTCTCTAGGGTCTCTATAGGGTCTCTTGGGTCTCTATAGGGTCTCTAGGGTCTCTATAGGGTCTCTATAGGTTCCTAGGGTCTCTATAGGGTCCCTAGGTTCTCTATAGGGTCTCTAGGGTCTCTCTAGGGTCTCTATAGGGTCTCTAGGGTCTCTATAGGGTCTCTATAGGGTCCCTAGGGTCTCTATAGGGTCTCTATATGTTCCCTAGGGTCTCTATAGGGTCTCTAGGGTCTCTTAACGGTCGCTACAGGGTCTCTATAGGGTCCCTAGGGTCTCTATAGGGTCTCTATAGGGTCTCTAGGGTCTCTATAGGGTCTCTATAGGGTCCCTAGGGTCTCCATAGGGTTCCTAGGGTCTCTATAGGGTCCCTAGGGTCTCTATAGGGTCTCTATAGGTTCCCTAGTGTCTCTATAGGGTCTCTAGGGTCTCTATACGGTCGCTATAGGGTCTCTATAGGGTCCCTAGGGTCTATATAGGGTCTCTATAGGGTCTCTAGGGCCACTATAGGGTCTCTATAGGGCCTCTAGTGTCTCTATAGGGTCTCTATAGGGTCCCTAGGGTCTCTATAGGGTCTCTATAGGGTCCCTAGGGTCTCTATAGGTTCTCTAGGGTCTCTCTAGGGTCTCTATAGGGTCCCTAGGGTCTCTATAGGGTCTCTCTAGGGTCTCTATAGGGTCTCTAGTGTCTCTATACGGTCTCTATAGGGTTCCTAGGATCTCTATAGGGTCTCTATAGGGTCTCTAGGGCCTCTATAGGGTCTCTAGGGCCTCTATAGGGTCTCTATAGGGTTCCTAGGGTCTCTATAAGGTCTCTAGGGTCTCTATAGGGTCTCTATAGGGTCCCTAGGTCTCTATAGGGTTCCTTGAGTCTCTATAGGGTCCCTAGGGTCTCTATAGGGTCTCTAGGGTCTCTCTAGGGTCTCTATAGGGTCTCTAGGGTCTCTATAGGGTCTCTATAGGGTCCTTAGGGTCTCTATAGGGTATCTATAGGGTTCCTAGGGCTCTATATGGTCTCTATAGGGTCTCTATAGGGTCTCTAGTGTCTCTATAGTGTCTCTATAGGTTCTCTAGTGTCTCTAGAGGGTCTCTATAGGGTCCCTAGGGTCTCTATTGGGTCTCTATAGGGTCCCTAGTGTCTCTATAGGGTCTCTATAGGGTTCCTAGGGTCTCTATAGGGTCCCTAGGGTCTCTATAGGGTCTCTAGGGTCTCTCTAGGGTCTCTAGGGTCTCTATAGGGTCTCTATAGGGTCTCTAGGGTCTCTATAGGGTCTCTATAGGGTTCCTAGGGTCTCTATAGGGTCCCTAGGGTCTCTATAGGGTCTCTAGTGTCTCTATAGTGTCTCTATAGGGTCTCTAGTGTCTCTATAGTGTCTCTATAGGGTCCCTAGTGTCTCTATAGGGTCTCTATAGGGTTCCTAGGGTCTCTATAGGGTCCCTAGGGTCTCTATAGGGTCTCTATAGGGTCTCTAGTGTCTCTATAGGGTCTCTATAGGGTCCCTAGGGTCTCTATAGGGTCCCTAGGGTCTCTATAGTGTCTCTATAGGGTCTCTAGTGTCTCTATAGGGTCTCTATAGGGTCCCTAGGGTCTCTATAGGGTCCCTAGGGTCTCTATAGGGTCTCTAGGGTCTCTATAGGGTCTCTATAGTGTCCCTAGGGTCTCTATAGGGTCTCTATAGGGTTCCTAGTGTCTCTATAGGGTCCCTAGGGTCTCTATAGGGTCTCTAGGGTCTCTATAGGGTCTCTATAGGGTCTCTAGTGTCTCTATAGGGTCTCTATAGGGTCCCTAGGGTCTCTATAGGGTCTCTATAGTGTCCCTAGGGTCTCTATAGGGTCTCTATAGGGTTCCTAGGGTCTCTATAGGGTCTCTAGGGTCTCTCTAGGGTCTCTATAGGGTCTCTTGGGTCTCTATAGGGTCTCTAGGGTCTCTATAGGGTCTCTATAGGGTTCCTAGGGTCTCTATAGGGTCCCTAGGTTCTCTATAGGGTCTCTAGGGTCTCTCTAGGGTCTCTATAGGGTCTCTAGGGTCTCTATAGGGTCTCTATAGGGTCCCTAGGGTCTCTATAGGGTCTCTATATGTTCCCTAGGGTCTCTATAGGGTCTCTAGGGTCTCTTAACGGTCGCTACAGGGTCTCTATAGGGTCCCTAGGGTCTCTATAGGGTCTCTATAGGGTCTCTAGGGTCTCTATAGGGTCTCTATAGGGTCTCTAGGGTCTCTATACGGTCGCTATAGGGTCTCTATAGGGTCCCTAGGGTCTCTATAGGGTCTCTATAGGGTCTCTAGGGCCTCTATAGGGTCTCTATAGGGCCTCTAGTGTCTCTATAGGGTCTCTATAGGGTCCCTAGGGTCTCTATAGGGTCTCTATAGGGTCCCTAGGGTCTCTATAGGTTCTCTAGGGTCTCTCTAGGGTCTCTATAGGGTCCCTAGGGTCTCTATAGGGTCTCTCTAGGGTCTCTATAGGGTCTCTAGTGTCTCTATACGGTCTCTATAGGGTTCCTAGGGTCTCTATAGGGTCTCTATAGGGTCTCTAGGCCTCTATAGGGTCTCTAGGGCCTCTATAGGGTCTCTATAGGGTTCCTAGGGTCTCTATAAGGTCTCTAGGGTCTCTATAGGGTCTCTATAGGGTCCCTAGGTCTCTATAGGGTTCCTAGAGTCTCTATAGGGTCCCTAGGGTCTCTATAGGGTCTCTAGGGTCTCTCTAGGGTCTCTATAGGGTCTCTAGGGTCTCTATAGGGTCTCTATAGGGTCCTTAGGGTCTCTATAGGGTATCTATAGGGTTCCTAGGGCTCTATATGGTCTCTATAGGGTCTCTATAGGGTCTCTAGTGTCTCTATAGTGTCTCTATATGTTCTCTAGTGTCTCTAGAGGGTCTCTATAGGGTCCCTAGGGTCTCTATTGGGTCTCTATAGGGTCCCTAGTGTCTCTATAGGGTCTCTATAGGGTTCCTAGGGTCTCTATAGGGTCCCTAGGGTCTCTATAGGGTCTCTAGGGTCTCTCTAGGGTCTCTATAGGGTCTCTAGGGTCTCTATAGGGTCTCTATAGGGTCCCTAGGGTCTCTATAGGGTCTCTATAGGGTTCCTAGGGTCTCTATAGGGTCCCTAGGGTCTCTATAGGGTCTCTAGTGTCTCTATAGTGTCTCTATAGGGTCTCTAGTGTCTCTATAGTGTCTCTATAGGGTCCCTAGTGTCTCTATAGGGTCTCTATAGGGTTCCTAGGGTCTCTATAGGGTCCCTAGGGTCTCTATAGGGTCTCTAGGGTCTCTCTAGGGTCTCTATAGGGTCTCTAGGGTCTCTCTAGGGTCTCTATAGGGTCCCTAGGGTCTCTATAGGGTCTCTATAGGGTCTCTTGGGTCTCTATAGGGTCTCTATAGGATCCCTAGGGTCTCTATAGGGTCTCTATAGGGTTCCTAGGGTCTCTATAGGGTCCCTAGGGTCTCTATAGGGTCTCTATAGGGTCTCTTGGGTCTCTATAGGGTCTCTATAGGATCCCTAGGGTCTCTATAGGGTCTCTATAGGGTTCCTAGGGTCTCTATAGGTTCCCTAGGCTCTCTATAGGGTCTCTAGGGTCTCTATAGGGTCTCTATAGGGTCTCTAGTGTCTCTATAGTGTCTCTATAGGGTCCCTAGGGTCTCTATAGGGTCTCTATAGGGTTCCTAGGGTCTCTTTAGGGTCTCTATAGGGTCTCTAGGGTCTCTATAGGGTCTCTATAGGGTCCCTAGGGTCTCTATAGGGTCTCTATAGGGTTCCTAGGGTCTCTATAGGTTCCCTAGGGACTCTATAGGGTTCCTAGGGTCTCTATAGGGTCTCTATAGGGTCTCTAGTGTCTCTATAGGGTCTCTATAGGGTCCCTAGGGTCTCTATAGGGTCTCTATAGGGTTCCTAGGGTCTCTATAGGGTCCCTAGGGTCTCTATAGGGTCTCTAGGTCTCTCTAGTGTCTCTATATGGTCTCTAGGGTCTCTATACGGTCTCTATAGGGTTCCTAGGGTCTCTATAGGGTCTCTATAGGATCTCTAGGGTCTCTATAGGGTCTCTATAGGGTCCCTAGGGTCTCTATGGGGTCTCTATAGGGTCCCTAGGGTCTCTATAGGGTCTCTAGGGTCTCTCTAGGGTCTCTATAGGGTCCCTAGGGTCTCTATAGGTTCTCTAGTGTCTCTATAGTGTCTCTATAGGGTCTCTAGTGTCTCTATAGTGTCTCTATAGGGTCCCTAGTGTCTCTATAGGGTCTCTATAGGGTTCCTAGGGTCTCTATATGGTCCCTAGGGTCTCTATAGGGTCTCTAGTGTCTCTATAGTGTCTCTATAGGGTCTCTAGTGTCTCTATAGTGTCTCTATAGGGTCCCTAGGGTCTCTATAGGGTCTCTAGGGTCTCTCTAGGGTCTCTATAGGGTCTCTATAGGGTCCCTAGTGTCTCTATAGGGTCCCTAGGGTCTCTATAGGGTCTCTATAGGGTTCCTAGGGTCTCTATAGGGTCTCAAGGGTCTCTATAGGGTCTCTATAGGGTCTCTAGGGTCTCTATAGGGTCTCTATAGGGTCCCTAGGGTCTCTATAGGGTCTCTATAGGTTTCCTAGGGACTCTATAGGGTTCCTAGGGTCTCTATAGGGTCCCTAGGGTCTCTATAGGGTCTCTATAGGGTTCCTAGGGTCTCTATAGGTTCTCTAGGGTCTCTATAGGGTCTCTATAGGGTCCCTAGGGTCTCTATAGGGTCTCTATAGGGTTCCTAGGGTCTCTATAGGTTCCCTAGGGACTCTATAGGGTTCCTAGGGTCTCTATAGGGTCTCTATAGGGTCTCTAGTGTCTCTATAGGGTCTCTATAGGGTCCCTAGAGTCTCTATAGGGTCCCTAGGGTCTCTATAGTGTTTCTAAGGTCTCTCTAGGGTCTCTATACGGTCTCTATAGGTTTCCTAGGGTCTCTATAGGGTCTCTATAGGGTCTCTAGTGTCTCTATAGGGTCTCTATAGGGTCCCTAGCGTCTCTATAGGGTCTCTATAGGGTCTCTATAGGGTTCCTAGGGTCTCTATATAGTCCCTAGGGTCTCTATAGGGTCTCTAGGGTCACTATAGGGACTCTATAGGGTCCCTAGGGTCTCTATAGGGTCTCTATAGGGTTCCTAGGGTCTCTATAGGTTCCCTAGGGTCTCTATAGGGTCTCTAGGGCCTCTATAGGGTCTCTATAGGGCCTCTAGTGTCTCTATAGGGTCTCTATAGGGTCCCTAGGGTCTCTATAGGGTCTCTATAGGGTCTCTAGGGTCTCTCTTGGGTCCTTATAGGGTCTCTAGTGTCTCTATACGGTCTCTATAGGGTTCCTAGGGTCTCTATAGGGTCCCTAGGGTCTCTATAGGGTCTCTATATGGTTCCTAGAGTCTCTATAGGGTCCCTAGGGTCTCTATAGGGTCTCTAGGGTCTCTCTAGGGTCTCTATAGGGTCTCTAGGGTCTCTCTAGTGTCTCTATAGGGTCTCTAGGGTCTCTATAGTGTCTCTATAGGGTCCCTAGGGTCTCTATAGGGTCTCTATAGGGTTCCTAGGGTCTCTATAGGGTTCCTAGGGTCTCTATAGGGTCTCTAGGGTCTCTCTAGGGTCTCTATAGGGTCTCTTGGGTCTCTATAGTGTCTCTAGTGTCTCTATAGGATCTATATAGGGTTCCTAGGGTCTCTCTAGGGTCTCTATAGGGTCCCTAGGGTCTCTATAGGGTCTCTATAGGGTCTCTTGGGTCTCTATAGGGTCTCTATAGGATCCCTAGGGTCTCTATAGGGTCTCTATAGGGTTCCTAGGGTCTCTATAGGGTCCCTAGGGTCTCTATAGGGTCTCTATAGGGTCTCTTGGGTCTCTATAGGGTCTCTATAGGATCCCTAGGGTCTCTATAGGGTCTCTATAGGGTTCCTAGGGTCTCTATAGGTTCCCTAGGCTCTCTATAGGGTCTCTAGGGTCTCTATAGGGTCTCTATAGGGTCTCTAGTGTCTCTATAGTGTCTCTATAGGGTCCCTAGGGTCTCTATAGGGTCTCTATAGGGTTCCTAGGGTCTCTTTAGGGTCTCTATAGGGTCTCTAGGGTCTCTATAGGGTCTCTATAGGGTCCCTAGGGTCTCTATAGGGTCTCTATAGGGTTCCTAGGGTCTCTATAGGTTCCCTAGGGACTCTATAGGGTTCCTAGGGTCTCTATAGGGTCTCTATAGGGTCTCTAGTGTCTCTATAGGGTCTCTATAGGGTCCCTAGGGTCTCTATAGGGTCTCTATAGGGTTCCTAGGGTCTCTATAGGGTCCCTAGGGTCTCTATAGGGTCTCTAGGGTCTCTCTAGTGTCTCTATATGGTCTCTAGGGTCTCTATACGGTCTCTATAGGGTTCCTAGGGTCTCTATAGGGTCTCTATAGGATCTCTAGGGTCTCTATAGGGTCTCTATAGGGTCCCTAGTGTCTCTATAGGGTCTCTATAGGGTTCCTAGGGTCTCTATAGGGTCTCTAGGGTCTCTCTAGGGTCTCTATAGGGTCTCTTGGGTCTCTATAGGGTCTCTAGTGTCTCTATAGGATCTCTATAGGGTCCCTAGGGTCTCTATAGGGTCTCTATAGGATCCCTAGGGTCTCTATAAGGTCTCTATAGGGTTCCTAGGGTCTCTATAGGGTTCCTAGGGTCTCTATAGGGTCCGTAGGGTCTCTATAGGGTCTCTATAGGGTTCCTAGGTTCTCTATAGGGTCCCTAGGGTCTCTATAGTGTCTCTATAGGGTCTCTAGTGTCTCTATAGGGTCTCTATAGGGTCCCTAGGGTCTCTATAGTGTCTCTAGGGTCTCTATAGTGTCTCTATAGGGTCTCTAGTGTCTCTATAGGGTCTCTATAGGGTCCCTAGGGTCTCTATAGGGTCTCTATAGTGTCCCTAGGGTCTCTATAGGGTCTCTATAGGGTTCCTAGGGTCTCTATAGGGTCTCTAGGGTCTCTCTAGGGTCTCTATAGGGTCTCTTGGGTCTCTATAGGGTCTCTATAGGGTCTCTAGGGTCTCTATAGGGTCTCTATAGGGTTCCTAGGGTCTCTATAGGGTCCCTAGGGTCTCTATAGTGTCTCTATAGGGTCTCTAGTGTCTCTATAGGGTCTCTATAGGGTCCCTAGGGTCTCTATAGGGTCCCTAGGGTCTCTATAGTGTCTCTATAGGGTCTCTAGTGTCTCTATAGGGTCTCTATAGGGTCCCTAGGGTCTCTATAGGGTCCCTAGGGTCTCTATAGGGTCTCTAGGGTCTCTATAGGGTCTCTATAGTGTCCCTAGGGTCTCTATAGGGTCTCTATAGGGTTCCTAGTGTCTCTATAGGGTCCCTAGGGTCTCTATAGGGTCTCTAGGGTCTCTATAGGGTCTCTATAGGGTCTCTAGTGTCTCTATAGGGTCTCTATAGGGTCCCTAGGGTCTCTATAGGGTCTCTATAGTGTCCCTAGGGTCTCTATAGGGTCTCTATAGGGTTCCTAGGGTCTCTATAGGGTCTCTAGGGTCTCTCTAGGGTCTCTATAGGGTCTCTTGGGTCTCTATAGGGTCTCTAGGGTCTCTATAGGGTCTCTATAGGGTTCCTAGGGTCTCTATAGGGTCCCTAGGTTCTCTATAGGGTCTCTAGGGTCTCTCTAGGGTCTCTATAGGGTCTCTAGGGTCTCTATAGGGTCTCTATAGGGTCCCTAGGGTCTCTATAGGGTCTCTATATGTTCCCTAGGGTCTCTATAGGGTCTCTAGGGTCTCTTAACGGTCGCTACAGGGTCTCTATAGGGTCCCTAGGGTCTCTATAGGGTCTCTATAGGGTCTCTAGGGTCTCTATAGGGTCTCTATAGGGTCCCTAGGGTCTCCATAGGGTTCCTAGGGTCTCTATAGGGTCCCTAGGGTCTCTATAGGGTCTCTATAGGTTCCCTAGTGTCTCTATAGGGTCTCTAGGGTCTCTATACGGTCGCTATAGGGTCTCTATAGGGTCCCTAGGGTCTCTATAGGGTCTCTATAGGGTCTCTAGGGCCACTATAGGGTCTCTATAGGGCCTCTAGTGTCTCTATAGGGTCTCTATAGGGTCCCTAGGGTCTCTATAGGGTCTCTATAGGGTCCCTAGGGTCTCTATAGGTTCTCTAGGGTCTCTCTAGGGTCTCTATAGGGTCCCTAGGGTCTCTATAGGGTCTCTCTAGGGTCTCTATAGGGTCTCTAGTGTCTCTATACGGTCTCTATAGGGTTCCTAGGATCTCTATAGGGTCTCTATAGGGTCTCTAGGGCCTCTATAGGGTCTCTAGGGCCTCTATAGGGTCTCTATAGGGTTCCTAGGGTCTCTATAAGGTCTCTAGGGTCTCTATAGGGTCTCTATAGGGTCCCTAGGTCTCTATAGGGTTCCTTGAGTCTCTATAGGGTCCCTAGGGTCTCTATAGGGTCTCTAGGGTCTCTCTAGGGTCTCTATAGGGTCTCTAGGGTCTCTATAGGGTCTCTATAGGGTCCTTAGGGTCTCTATAGGGTATCTATAGGGTTCCTAGGGCTCTATATGGTCTCTATAGGGTCTCTATAGGGTCTCTAGTGTCTCTATAGTGTCTCTATAGGTTCTCTAGTGTCTCTAGAGGGTCTCTATAGGGTCCCTAGGGTCTCTATTGGGTCTCTATAGGGTCCCTAGTGTCTCTATAGGGTCTCTATAGGGTTCCTAGGGTCTCTATAGGGTCCCTAGGGTCTCTATAGGGTCTCTAGGGTCTCTCTAGGGTCTCTAGGGTCTCTATAGGGTCTCTATAGGGTCTCTAGGGTCTCTATAGGGTCTCTATAGGGTTCCTAGGGTCTCTATAGGGTCCCTAGGGTCTCTATAGGGTCTCTAGTGTCTCTATAGTGTCTCTATAGGGTCTCTAGTGTCTCTATAGTGTCTCTATAGGGTCCCTAGTGTCTCTATAGGGTCTCTATAGGGTTCCTAGGGTCTCTATAGGGTCCCTAGGGTCTCTATAGGGTCTCTATAGGGTCTCTAGTGTCTCTATAGGGTCTCTATAGGGTCCCTAGGGTCTCTATAGGGTCCCTAGGGTCTCTATAGTGTCTCTATAGGGTCTCTAGTGTCTCTATAGGGTCTCTATAGGGTCCCTAGGGTCTCTATAGGGTCCCTAGGGTCTCTATAGGGTCTCTAGGGTCTCTATAGGGTCTCTATAGTGTCCCTAGGGTCTCTATAGGGTCTCTATAGGGTTCCTAGTGTCTCTATAGGGTCCCTAGGGTCTCTATAGGGTCTCTAGGGTCTCTATAGGGTCTCTATAGGGTCTCTAGTGTCTCTATAGGGTCTCTATAGGGTCCCTAGGGTCTCTATAGGGTCTCTATAGTGTCCCTAGGGTCTCTATAGGGTCTCTATAGGGTTCCTAGGGTCTCTATAGGGTCTCTAGGGTCTCTCTAGGGTCTCTATAGGGTCTCTTGGGTCTCTATAGGGTCTCTAGGGTCTCTATAGGGTCTCTATAGGGTTCCTAGGGTCTCTATAGGGTCCCTAGGTTCTCTATAGGGTCTCTAGGGTCTCTCTAGGGTCTCTATAGGGTCTCTAGGGTCTCTATAGGGTCTCTATAGGGTCCCTAGGGTCTCTATAGGGTCTCTATATGTTCCCTAGGGTCTCTATAGGGTCTCTAGGGTCTCTTAACGGTCGCTACAGGGTCTCTATAGGTCCCTAGGGTCTCTATAGGGTCTCTATAGGGTCTCTAGGGTCTCTATAGGGTCTCTATAGGGTCCCTAGGGTCTCCATAGGGTTCCTAGGGTCTCTATAGGGTCCCTAGGGTCTCTATAGGGTCTCTATAGGTTCCCTAGTGTCTCTATAGGGTCTCTAGGGTCTCTATACGGTCGCTATAGGGTCTCTATAGGGTCCCTAGGGTCTCTATAGGGTCTCTATAGGGTCTCTAGGGCCTCTATAGGGTCTCTATAGGGCCTCTAGTGTCTCTATAGGGTCTCTATAGGGTCCCTAGGGTCTCTATAGGGTCTCTATAGGGTCCCTAGGGTCTCTATAGGTTCTCTAGGGTCTCTCTAGGGTCTCTATAGGGTCCCTAGGGTCTCTATAGGGTCTCTCTAGGGTCTCTATAGGGTCTCTAGTGTCTCTATACGGTCTCTATAGGGTTCCTAGGGTCTCTATAGGGTCTCTATAGGGTCTCTAGGGCCTCTATAGGGTCTCTAGGGCCTCTATAGGGTCTCTATAGGGTTCCTAGGGTCTCTATAAGGTCTCTAGGGTCTCTATAGGGTCTCTATAGGGTCCCTAGGTCTCTATAGGGTTCCTAGAGTCTCTATAGGGTCCCTAGGGTCTCTATAGGGTCTCTAGGGTCTCTCTAGGGTCTCTATAGGGTCTCTAGGGTCTCTATAGGGTCTCTATAGGGTCCTTAGGGTCTCTATAGGGTATCTATAGGGTTCCTAGGGCTCTATATGGTCTCTATAGGGTCTCTATAGGGTCTCTAGTGTCTCTATAGTGTCTCTATATGTTCTCTAGTGTCTCTAGAGGGTCTCTATAGGGTCCCTAGGGTCTCTATTGGGTCTCTATAGGGTCCCTAGTGTCTCTATAGGGTCTCTATAGGGTTCCTAGGGTCTCTATAGGGTCCCTAGGGTCTCTATAGGGTCTCTAGGGTCTCTCTAGGGTCTCTATAGGGTCTCTAGGGTCTCTATAGGGTCTCTATAGGGTCCCTAGGGTCTCTATAGGGTCTCTATAGGGTTCCTAGGGTCTCTATAGGGTCCCTAGGGTCTCTATAGGGTCTCTAGTGTCTCTATAGTGTCTCTATAGGGTCTCTAGTGTCTCTATAGTGTCTCTATAGGGTCCCTAGTGTCTCTATAGGGTCTCTATAGGGTTCCTAGGGTCTCTATAGGGTCCCTAGGGTCTCTATAGGGTCTCTAGGGTCTCTCTAGGGTCTCTATAGGGTCTCTAGGGTCTCTCTAGGGTCTCTATAGGGTCCCTAGGTCTCTATAGGGTCTCTATAGGGTCTCTTGGGTCTCTATAGGGTCTCTATAGGATCCCTAGGGTCTCTATAGGGTCTCTATAGGGTTCCTAGGGTCTCTATAGGGTCCCTAGGGTCTCTATAGGGTCTCTATAGGGTCTCTTGGGTCTCTATAGGGTCTCTATAGGATCCCTAGGGTCTCTATAGGGTCTCTATAGGGTTCCTAGGGTCTCTATAGGTTCCCTAGGCTCTCTATAGGGTCTCTAGGGTCTCTATAGGGTCTCTATAGGGTCTCTAGTGTCTCTATAGTGTCTCTATAGGGTCCCTAGGGTCTCTATAGGGTCTCTATAGGGTTCCTAGGGTCTCTTTAGGGTCTCTATAGGGTCTCTAGGGTCTCTATAGGGTCTCTATAGGGTCCCTAGGGTCTCTATAGGGTCTCTATAGGGTTCCTAGGGTCTCTATAGGTTCCCTAGGGACTCTATAGGGTTCCTAGGGTCTCTATAGGGTCTCTATAGGGTCTCTAGTGTCTCTATAGGGTCTCTATAGGGTCCCTAGGGTCTCTATAGGGTCTCTATAGGGTTCCTAGGGTCTCTATAGGGTCCCTAGGGTCTCTATAGGGTCTCTAGGGTCTCTCTAGTGTCTCTATATGGTCTCTAGGGTCTCTATACGGTCTCTATAGGGTTCCTAGGGTCTCTATAGGGTCTCTATAGGATCTCTAGGGTCTCTATAGGGTCTCTATAGGGTCCCTAGGGTCTCTATGGGGTCTCTATAGGGTCCCTAGGGTCTCTATAGGGTCTCTAGGGTCTCTCTAGGGTCTCTATAGGGTCCCTAGGGTCTCTATAGGTTCTCTAGTGTCTCTATAGTGTCTCTATAGGGTCTCTAGTGTCTCTATAGTGTCTCTATAGGGTCCCTAGTGTCTCTATAGGGTCTCTATAGGGTTCCTAGGGTCTCTATATGGTCCCTAGGGTCTCTATAGGGTCTCTAGTGTCTCTATAGTGTCTCTATAGGGTCTCTAGTGTCTCTATAGTGTCTCTATAGGGTCCCTAGGGTCTCTATAGGGTCTCTAGGGTCTCTCTAGGGTCTCTATAGGGTCTCTATAGGGTCCCTAGTGTCTCTATAGGGTCCCTAGGGTCTCTATAGGGTCTCTATAGGGTTCCTAGGGTCTCTATAGGGTCTCAAGGGTCTCTATAGGGTCTCTATAGGGTCTCTAGGGTCTCTATAGGGTCTCTATAGGGTCCCTAGGGTCTCTATAGGGTCTCTATAGGTTTCCTAGGGTCTCTATAGGGTTCCTAGGGTCTCTATAGGGTCCCTAGGGTCTCTATAGGGTCTCTATAGGGTTCCTAGGGTCTCTATAGGTTCTCTAGGGTCTCTATAGGGTCTCTATAGGGTCCCTAGGGTCTCTATAGGGTCTCTATAGGGTTCCTAGGGTCTCTATAGGTTCCCTAGGGACTCTATAGGGTTCCTAGGGTCTCTATAGGGTCTCTATAGGGTCTCTAGTGTCTCTATAGGGTCTCTATAGGGTCCCTAGAGTCTCTATAGGGTCCCTAGGGTCTCTATAGTGTTTCTAAGGTCTCTCTAGGGTCTCTATACGGTCTCTATAGGTTTCCTAGGGTCTCTATAGGGTCTCTATAGGGTCTCTAGTGTCTCTATAGGGTCTCTATAGGGTCCCTAGCGTCTCTATAGGGTCTCTATAGGGTCTCTATAGGGTTCCTAGGGTCTCTATATAGTCCCTAGGGTCTCTATAGGGTCTCTAGGGTCACTATAGGGACTCTATAGGGTCCCTAGGGTCTCTATAGGGTCTCTATAGGGTTCCTAGGGTCTCTATAGGTTCCCTAGGGTCTCTATAGGGTCTCTAGGGCCTCTATAGGGTCTCTATAGGGCCTCTAGTGTCTCTATAGGGTCTCTATAGGGTCCCTAGGGTCTCTATAGGGTCTCTATAGGGTCTCTAGGGTCTCTCTTGGGTCCTTATAGGGTCTCTAGTGTCTCTATACGGTCTCTATAGGGTTCCTAGGGTCTCTATAGGGTCCCTAGGGTCTCTATAGGGTCTCTATATGGTTCCTAGAGTCTCTATAGGGTCCCTAGGGTCTCTATAGGGTCTCTAGGGTCTCTCTAGGGTCTCTATAGGGTCTCTAGGGTCTCTCTAGTGTCTCTATAGGGTCTCTAGGGTCTCTATAGTGTCTCTATAGGGTCCCTAGGGTCTCTATAGGGTCTCTATAGGGTTCCTAGGGTCTCTATAGGGTTCCTAGGGTCTCTATAGGGTCTCTAGGGTCTCTCTAGGGTCTCTATAGGGTCTCTTGGGTCTCTATAGTGTCTCTAGTGTCTCTATAGGATCTATATAGGGTTCCTAGGGTCTCTCTAGGGTCTCTATAGGGTCCCTAGGGTCTCTATAGGGTCTCTATAGGGTCTCTTGGGTCTCTATAGGGTCTCTATAGGATCCCTAGGGTCTCTATAGGGTCTCTATAGGGTTCCTAGGGTCTCTATAGGGTCCCTAGGGTCTCTATAGGGTCTCTATAGGGTCTCTTGGGTCTCTATAGGGTCTCTATAGGATCCCTAGGGTCTCTATAGGGTCTCTATAGGGTTCCTAGGGTCTCTATAGGTTCCCTAGGCTCTCTATAGGGTCTCTAGGGTCTCTATAGGGTCTCTATAGGGTCTCTAGTGTCTCTATAGTGTCTCTATAGGGTCCCTAGGGTCTCTATAGGGTCTCTATAGGGTTCCTAGGGTCTCTTTAGGGTCTCTATAGGGTCTCTAGGGTCTCTATAGGGTCTCTATAGGGTCCCTAGGGTCTCTATAGGGTCTCTATAGGGTTCCTAGGGTCTCTATAGGTTCCCTAGGGACTCTATAGGGTTCCTAGGGTCTCTATAGGGTCTCTATAGGGTCTCTAGTGTCTCTATAGGGTCTCTATAGGGTCCCTAGGGTCTCTATAGGGTCTCTATAGGGTTCCTAGGGTCTCTATAGGGTCCCTAGGGTCTCTATAGGGTCTCTAGGGTCTCTCTAGTGTCTCTATATGGTCTCTAGGGTCTCTATACGGTCTCTATAGGGTTCCTAGGGTCTCTATAGGGTCTCTATAGGATCTCTAGGGTCTCTATAGGGTCTCTATAGGGTCCCTAGGGTCTCTATGGGGTCTCTATAGGGTCCCTAGGGTCTCTATAGGGTCTCTAGGGTCTCTCTAGGGTCTCTATAGGGTCCCTAGGGTCTCTATAGGGTCTCTAGTGTCTCTATAGTGTCTCTATAGGGTCTCTAGTGTCTCTATAGTGTCTCTATAGGGTCCCTAGTGTCTCTATAGGGTCTCTATAGGGTTCCTAGGGTCTCTATATGGTCCCTAGGGTCTCTATAGGGTCTCTAGTGTCTCTATAGTGTCTCTATAGGGTCTCTAGTGTCTCTATAGTGTCTCTATAGGGTCCCTAGGGTCTCTATAGGGTCTCTAGGGTCTCTCTAGGGTCTCTATAGGGTCTCTATAGGGTCCCTAGTGTCTCTATAGGGTCCCTAGGGTCTCTATAGGGTCTCTATAGGGTTCCTAGGGTCTCTATAGGGTCTCAAGGGTCTCTATAGGGTCTCTATAGGTCTCTAGGGTCTCTATAGGGTCTCTATAGGGTCCCTAGGGTCTCTATAGGGTCTCTATAGGTTTCCTAGGGTCTCTATAGGGTTCCTAGGGTCTCTATAGGGTCCCTAGGGTCTCTATAGGGTCTCTATAGGGTTCCTAGGGTCTCTATAGGTTCTCTAGGGTCTCTATAGGGTCTCTATAGGGTCCCTAGGGTCTCTATAGGGTCTCTATAGGGTTCCTAGGGTCTCTATAGGTTCCCTAGGGACTCTATAGGGTTCCTAGGGTCTCTATAGGGTCTCTATAGGGTCTCTAGTGTCTCTATAGGGTCTCTATAGGGTCCCTAGAGTCTCTATAGGGTCCCTAGGGTCTCTATAGTGTTTCTAAGGTCTCTCTAGGGTCTCTATACGGTCTCTATAGGTTTCCTAGGGTCTCTATAGGGTCTCTATAGGGTCTCTAGTGTCTCTATAGGGTCTCTATAGGGTCCCTAGCGTCTCTATAGGGTCTCTATAGGGTCTCTATAGGGTTCCTAGGGTCTCTATATAGTCCCTAGGGTCTCTATAGGGTCTCTAGGGTCACTATAGGGACTCTATAGGGTCCCTAGGGTCTCTATAGGGTCTCTATAGGGTTCCTAGGGTCTCTATAGGTTCCCTAGGGTCTCTATAGGGTCTCTAGGGCCTCTATAGGGTCTCTATAGGGCCTCTAGTGTCTCTATAGGGTCTCTATAGGGTCCCTAGGGTCTCTATAGGGTCTCTATAGGGTCTCTAGGGTCTCTCTTGGGTCCTTATAGGGTCTCTAGTGTCTCTATACGGTCTCTATAGGGTTCCTAGGGTCTCTATAGGGTCCCTAGGGTCTCTATAGGGTCTCTATATGGTTCCTAGAGTCTCTATAGGGTCCCTAGGGTCTCTATAGGGTCTCTAGGGTCTCTCTAGGGTCTCTATAGGGTCTCTAGGGTCTCTCTAGTGTCTCTATAGGGTCTCTAGGGTCTCTATAGTGTCTCTATAGGGTCCCTAGGGTCTCTATAGGGTCTCTATAGGGTTCCTAGGGTCTCTATAGGGTTCCTAGGGTCTCTATAGGGTCTCTAGGGTCTCTCTAGGGTCTCTATAGGGTCTCTTGGGTCTCTATAGTGTCTCTAGTGTCTCTATAGGATCTATATAGGGTTCCTAGGGTCTCTATAGGGTCTCTATAGGGTCTCTAGGGTCTCTATAGGGTCTCTATAGGATCCCTAGGGTCTCTATAGGGTCTCTATAGGGTTCCTAGGGTCTCTATAGGTTCCCTAGGGTCTCTATAGGGTCTCTAGGGTCTCTATAGGGTCTCTATAGGGTCTCTATAGGGTTCCTAGGGTCTCTATAGGGTCTCTATAGGGTCTCTAGTGTCTCTATCGGTCTCTATAGGTTCCCTAGGGTCTCTATAGGGTCTCTATAGGGTCTCTATAGGGTCTCTATAGGGTCTCTATAGGGTCCCTAGGGTCTCTATAGGGTCTCTATAGGGTTCCTAGGGTCTCTATAGGGTCTCTAGGGTCTCTATAGGGTCTCTAAGGTCTCTCTCGGGTCTCTATAGGGTCTCTAGGGTCTCTATACGGTCTCTATATGTTTCCTAGGGTCTCTATAGGGTCTCTATAGGGTCTCTAGTGTCTCTATAGGGTCTCTATAGTGTCTCTAGGGTCTCTCTAGGGTCTCTATAGGGTCTCTAGGGTCTCTCTAGGGTCCCTGTAGGGTCTCTAGGGTCTCTCTAGGGTCTCTATAGGGTCTCTAGGGTCTCTATAGGGTCTCTATAGGGTCTCTAGGGTCTCTATAGGGTCTCTATAGGGTCCCTAGGGTCCCTATAGGGTCTCTATAGGGTTCCTAGAGTCTCTATAGGGTCCCTAGGGTCTCTATAGGGTCTCTAGGGTCTCTCTAGGGTCTCTAAAGGGTCTCTAGGGTCTCTATAGGATCTCTCTAGGGTCCCTAGGGTCTCTATAGGGTCTCTATAGGGTCCCTAGGGTCTCTATAGGGTCTCTATAGGGTCCCTAGTGTCTCTATAGGGTCTCTAGGGTCTCTCTAGGGTCTCTATAGGGTCTCTAGGGTCTCTCTAGGGTCTCTAGGGTCTCTATAGGGTCTCTATAGGGTCTCTAGGGTCTCTATAGTGTCTCTAGGGTCTCTCTAGGGTCTCTATAGTGTCTCTAGGGTCTCTATAGGGTCTCTATAGGGTCTCTGGGGTCTCTATACGGTCTCTATATGGTTCCTAGGGTCTCTATAGGGTCTCTATAGGTTCTCTAGGGTCTCTATAGTGTCTCTATAGGGTCCCTAGGGTCTCTATAGGGTCTCTATAGGGTTCCTAGAGTCTCTATAGGGTCCCTAGGGTCTCTATAGGGTCTCTAGGGTCTCCCTAGGGTCTCTATAGGATCTCTATAGGGTCCCTAGGGTCTCTATAGGGTCTCTATAGGGTTCCTAGGGTCTCTATAGGGTTCCTAGGTTCTCTATAGGGTTCCTAGGGTCTCTATAGGGTCCCTAGGGTCTCTATAGGGTCTCTATAGGGTTCCTAGGGTCTCTATAGGGTCTCTAGGGTCTCTCTAGGGTCTCTATAGGGTCTCTTGGGTCTCTATAGGGTCTCTAGTGTCTCTATAGGGTCTCTATAGGGTCCCTAGGGTCTCTATAGGGTCTCTATAGGATCCCTAGGGTCTCTATAGGGTCTCTATAGGGTTCCTAGGGTCTCTATAGGTTCCCTAGGGTCTCTGTAGGGTCTCTATAGGGTCTCTAGTGTCTCTATAGGGTCTCTATAGGGTCCCTAGGGTCCCTATGGGGTCTCTATAGGGTTCCTAGGGTCTCTATAGGGTCTCTATAGGGTTCCTAGGGTCTCCATAGGGTCCCTAGGGTCTCTCTAGGGTCTCTATAGGGTCTCTAGGGTCTCTCTAGGGTCTCTATAGGTCTCTAGGGGCTCTATAGGGTCTCTATAGTGTCTCTAGGGTCTCTATACGGTCTCTATAGGGTTCCTAGCGTCTCTATAGGGTCTCTATAGGGTCTCTAGTGTCTCTATAGGGTCTCTATAGGGTCCCTAGGGTCTCTATAGGGTCTCTATAGCGTCTCTATAGGGTCTCTAGGGTCTCTATAGGGTCCCTAGGGTCTCTATAGGGTCTCTAAAGGGTTCCTATGGTCTCTATAGGTTCCCTAGGGTCTCTATAGGGTCTCTAGTGTCTCTATAGTGTCTCTATAGGGTCTCTATAGGGTCCCTAGGGTCTCTATAGGGTCTCTAAGGTCTCTCTAGGGTCTCTATAGGGTCTCTAGGGTCTCTATAGGGTCTCTATAGGGTCTCTAAAGTCTCTATACGGTCTCTGTAGGTTTCCTAGGGTCTCTATAGGGTCTCTATAGGGTCTCTAGTGTCTCTATAGGGTCTCTATAGGGTCCCTAGGGTCTCTATAGGGTCTCTATAGGGTCTCTATAGGGTTCCTATGGTCTCTATAGGGTCCCTAGGGTCTCTATAGGGTCTCTAGGGTCTCTATAGGGTCTCTATAGGGTCTCTAGTGTCTCTATAGGGTCTCTATAGGGTCCCTAGGTTCTCTATAGGGTCTCTATAGGGTCCCTAGGGTCTCTATAGGGTTTCTAAGGGTCTCTCTAGGGTCTCTGTAGGGTCACTAGGGTCTCTATAGGGTCTCTATAGGGTCTCTAGGGTCTCTATACGGTCTCTATAGGGTTCCTAGGGTCTCTATAGTGTCTCTATAGTGTCTCTAGGGTCTCTATACGGTCTCTATAGGTTTCCTAGGGTCTCTATAGGGTCTCTATAGGGTCTCTAGTGTCCCTATAGGGTCTCTATAGGGTCCCTAGGGTCTCTATAGGGCCCCTAGGGTCTCTATAGGGTCTCTAGGGTCACTATAGGGACTCTATAGGGTCCCTAGGGTCTCTATAGGGTCTCTATAGGGTTCCTAGGGTCTCTATAGGTTCCCTAGGGTCTCTATAGGGTCTCTAGTGTCTCTATAGGGTCTCTATAGGGTCCCTAGGGTCTCTATAGTGCCTCTATAGGGTCCCTAGGGTCTCTATAGGGTCTCTAGGGTCTCTCTAGGGTCTCTGTAGGGTCTCTAGGGTCTCTATAGGGTCTCTATAGGGTCTCTAGTGTCTCTATAGGGTCTCTATAGGGTCCCTAGGGTCTCTATAGGGTCTCTATAGGGTCCCTAGGGTCTCTATAGGGTCTCTAGGGTCTCTCTAGGGTCTCTGTAGGGTCTCTAGGGTCTCTATAGGGTCTCTATAGGGTCCCTAGGGTCTCTATAGGGTCTCTAGGGTCTCTCTAGTGTCTCTATAGGGTCCCTAGGGTCTCTATAGGGTCTCTAGGGTCTCTCTAGGATCTCTATAGGGTCTCTAGGGTCTCTCTAGGGTCTCTATAGGGTCTCTAGGGTGTCTATAGGGTCTCTAGTGTCTGTATAGGGTCTCTATAGGGTCCCTAGGGTCTCTATAGGGTCTCTATAGGGTCTCTATAGGGTCTCTAGGGTCTCCATAGGGTCTCTATAGGATCCCTAGGGTCTGTATAGGGTCTCTAGGGTCTCTATAGGGTCTCCATAGGGTCTCTAGTGTCTCTATAGGGTCTCTATAGGGTTCCTAGGGTCTCTATAGGGTCCCTAGGGTCTCTATAGGGTCACTAGGGTCTCTATAGGGTCTCTCTAGGGTCTCTAGGGTCTCTCTAGGGTCTCTATAGGGTCTCTACGGTCTCTCTAGGGTCTCTATAGGGTCTCTATAGGGTCCCTAGGGTCTCTATAGGGTCTCTATAGGGTTCCTAGGGTCTCTATAGGGTCTCTAGGGTCTCTCTAGGGTCTCTATAGCGTCTCTATAGGGTCCCTAGGGTCTCTATAGGATCTCTATAGGGTCCCTAGGGTCTCTATAGGGTCTCTATAGGATCCCTAGGGTCTCTATAGGGTCTCTATAGGGCTCCTAGGGTCTCTATAGGTTCCCTAGGGTCTCTATACGGTCTCTAGGGTCTCTATAGGGTCTCTATAGGGTCCCTAGGGTCTCTATAGGGTCTCTATAGGGTCCCTAGGGTCTCTATAGGGTCTCTAGGGTCTCTCTAGGGTCTCTGTAGGGTCTTTAGGGTCTCTATAGGGTCTCTATAGGGTCTCTAGGGTCTCTATAGGGTCCCTAGGGTCTCTATAGGGTCTCTAGTGTCTCTATAGGGTCTCTATAGGGTCCCTAGGGTCTCTATAGGGCCTCTATAGGGTCTCTCGGGTCTCTATAGGGTCCCTAGGGTCTCTATAGGGTCTCTAGTGTCTCTATAGGGTCTCTATAGGGTCCCTAGGGTCTCTATAGGGCCTCTATAGGGTTCCTAGGGTCTCTCTAGGGTCTCTAGGGTCTCTCTAGGGTCTCTATAGGGTCTCTATAGGGTCCCTAGGGTCTCTATAGGGTCTCTATAGGGTTCCTAGGTCTCTATAGGGTTCCTAGGGTCTCTATAGGGTCTCTATAGGGTTCCTAGGGTCTCTATAGGGTCTCTAGGGTCTCTCTAGGGTCTCTATAGGGTCTCTTGGGTCTCTATAGGGTCCCAAGGGTCTCTATAGGGTCTCTATAGGATCCCTAGGGTCTCTATAGGGTCTCTATAGGGTTCCTAGGGTCTCTATAGGTTCCCTAGGGTCTCTATAGGGTCTCTAGGGTCTCTATAGGGTCTCTATAGGGTCCCTAGGGTCTCTATAGGGTCTCTATAGGGTTCCTAGGGTCTCTATAGGGTCTCTATAGGGTCTCTAGGGTCTCTATAGGGTCTCTATAGGGTCCCTAGGGTCTCTATAGGGTCTCTATAGGGTTCCTAGTGTCTCTATAGGGTCTCTAGTGTCTCTATAGGGTCTCTATAGGGTCCCTAGGGTCTCTATAGGGTCTCTATAGGATCCCTAGGGTCTCCATAGGGCCTCTATAGGGTTCCTAGGGTCTCTATAGGTTCCTAGGGACACTATAGGGTTCCTAGGGTCTCTATAGGGTCTCTATAGGGTCTCTAGTGTCTCTATAGGGTCTCTATAGTGTCCCTAGGGTCTCTATAGTGTCTCTATAGGGTTCCTAGGGTCTCTATAGGGTCCCTAGGGTCTCTCTAGGGTCTCTATAGGGTCTCTAGGTCTCTCTAGGGTCTCCATAGGGTTACTAGGGTCTCTATAGGGTCTCTATAGGGTCTCTAGGGTCTCTATACGGTCTCTATAGGTTTCCTAGTGTCTCTATAGGGTCTCTATAGGGTCTCTAGTGTCTCTATAGGGTCTCTATAGGGTCCCTAGGATCTCTATAGGGTCTCTATAGGGTCTCTATAGGGTTCCTAGGGTCTCTATAGGTTCCCTAGGGTCTCTATAGGGTCTCTAGGGTCTCTATAGGGTCTCTATAGGGTCTCTAGTGTCTGTATAGGGTCTCTATAGGGTCCCTAGTGTCTCTATAGGGTCTCTATAGGGTCTCTATAGGGTCTCTAGTGTCTCTATAGGGTCTCTATAGGGTCTCTAGGGTCTCTATACTTTCTCTATAGGGTCTCTAGTGTCTCTATAGTGTCTCTATAGGGTCTCTAGTGTCTCTATAGGGTCTCTATAGGGTCTCTATAGGGTCTCTAGGGTCTCTATAGGGTCTCGATAGGGTCCCTAGAGTCTCTATAGGGTCTCTATAGGGTTCCTAGGGTCTCTATAGGTTCTCTAGGGTCTCTATAGGGTCTCTAGGGTCTCTCTAGGGTCTCTCTAGGGTCTCTATAGGGTTTCTAGGGTCTCTATATGGTCTCTATAGGGTCTCTAGGGTCTCTATAGGGTCTCTATAGGGTCTCTACTGTCTCTATAGGGTCTCTGTAGGGTCCCTAGGGTCTCTATAGGGTCTCTAGGGTCTCTCTAAGGTCTCTATAGGGTTTCTAGGGTCTCTATAAGGTCTCTATAGGGTCTCTAGGGTCTCTATAGGGTCTCCATAGGGTCTCTAGGGTCTCTATAGGGTCTCTATAGGGTCCCTAGGGCCTCTATAGGGTCTCTATAGGGTTCCTAGGGTCTCTATAGGGTCTCTATAGGGTCTCTAATGTCTCTATAGGGTCTCCATAGGGTCTCTAGGGTCTCTCTAGGGTCTCTACAGGGTCTCTAGGGCCTCTCTAGGGTGTCTATAGGGTCTCTAGGGTCTCTATAGGGTCTCTATAGGGTCTCTAGGGTCTCTATATGGTCTCTATAGGGTCTCTAGGGTCTCTATAGGGTCTCTATAAGGTCCCTAGGGTCTCTATAGGGTCTCTATAGGGTTCCTAGGGTCTCTATAGGGTCCCTAGGGTCTCTATAGGGACTCTAGGGTCTCTATAGGTTCTCTATAGGGTTCCTAGGGTCTCTATAGGGTCCCTAGGGTCTCTATAGGGTCTCTATAGGGTTCCTAGGGTCTCTATAGGGTTCCTAGGGTCTCTATAGTGTCTCTATAGGGTTCCTAGGGTCTCTATAGGGTCTCTAGGGTCTCTCTAGGGTCTCTATAGGGTCTATTGGGTCTCTATAGGGTCTCTAGTGTCTCTATAGGGTCTCTATAGTGTCCCTAGGGTCTCTATAGGGTCTCTATAGGATCCCTAGGGTCTCTATAGGGTCTCTATAGGGTCTCTAGGGTCTCTATAGGGTCTCTATAGGGTCTCTAGGGTCTCTCTAGGGTCTCTATAGGGTCTCTAGGGTCTCTATAGGGTCTCTATAGTGTCTCTAGGGTCTCTATACGGTCTCTATAGGGTTCCTAGGGTCTCTATAGGGTCTCTATAGGGTCTCTAGTGTCTCTATAGGGTCTCTATAGGGTCCCTAGGGTCTCTATAGGGTCTCTATAGGGTCTCTAGGGTCTCTATAGGGTCTCTATAGGGTCCCTAGGGTCTCTATAGGGTCTCTATAGGGTTCCTAGGGTCTCTATAGGGTCCCTAGGGTCTCTATAGGGTCTCTATAGGGTTCCTAGGGTCTCTATAGGGTCTCTAGGGTCTCTCTAGGGTCTCTATAGGGTCTCTTGGGTCTCTATAGGGTCCCTAGGGTCTCTATAGGGTCTCTATAGGGTTCCTAGGGTCTCTATAGGGTCCCTACGGTCTCTATAGTGTCTCTATAGGGTTCCTAGGGTCTCTATAGGGTCCCTTGGGGCTCTATAGGGTCTCTAGGGTCACTATAGGGACTCTATAGGGTCCCTAGGGTCTCTATAGGGTCTCTATAGGGTCTCTATAGGGTTCCTAGGGTCTCTATAGGGTCCCTAGGGTCTCTATAGGGTCTCTAGGGTCACTATAGGGTCTCTATAGGGTCCCTAGGGTCTCTATAGGGTCTCTATAGGGTTCCTAGGGTCTCTATAGGTTCCCTAGGGTCTCTATAGGGTCTCTAGGGCCTCTATAGGGTCTCTATAGGGCCTCTAGTGTCTCTATAGGGTCTCTATAGGGTCCCTAGGGCCTCTATAGGGTCTCTATAGGGTCCCTAGGGTCTCTATAGGGTCTCTAGGGTCACTATAGGGACTCTATAGGGTCCCTAGGGTCTCTATAGGGTCTCTATAGGGTTCCTAGGGTCTCTATAGGTTCCCTAGGGTCTCTATAGGGTCTCTAGGGCCTCTATAGGGTCTCTATAGGGCCTCTAGTGTCTCTATAGGGTCTCTATATGGTCCCTAGGGTCTCTATAGGGTCTCTATAGGGTCCCTAGGGTCTCTATAGGGTCTCTAGGGTCTCTCTAGGGTCTCTATAGGGTCTCTAGGGTCTCTATACGGTCTCTATAGGGTTCCTAGGGTCTCTATAGTGTCTCTATAGGGTCTCTAGGGTCTCTATAGGGTCTCTATAGGGTCCCTAGGGTCTCTATAGGGTCTCTAGGGTCACTATAGGGACTCTATAGGGTCCCTAGGGTTTCTATAGTGTCTCTATAGGGTTCCTAGGGTCTCTATAGGTTCCCTAGGGTCTCTATAGGGTCTCTAGGGCCTCTATAGGGTCTCTATAGGGCCTCTAGTGTCTCTATAGGGTCTCTATAGGGTCCCTAGGTTCTCTATAGGGTCTCTATAGGGTTCCTAGGGTCTCTATAGGGTCTCTAGGGTCTCTATAGGGTGTCTATAGGGTCCCTAAGGTCTCTATACGGTCTCTATAGGGTTCCTAGAGTCTCTATAGGGTCCCTAGGGTCTCTATAGGGTCTCTAGGGTCTCTGTAGGGTCTCTATAGGGTCTCTAGGGTCTCTATAGGGTCTCTATAGGGTCCCTAGGGTCTCTATAGGGTATCTATAGGGTTCCTAGGGCTCTATATGGTCTCTATAGGGTCTCTATAGGGTCTCTAGTGTCTCTATGGTGTCTCTATAGGGTCTCTAGTGTCTCTATAGGGTCTCTATAGGGTCCCTAGGGTCTCTATAGGGTCTCTATAGGGTTCCTAGGGTCTCTATAGGGTCCCTAGGGTCTCTATAGGGTCTCTATAGGGTCTCTAGGGTCTCTATACGGTCTCTATAGGGTTCCTAGGGTCTCTATAGTGTCTCTACAGGGTCTCTAGGGCCTCTATAGGGTCTCTATAGTGTCCCTAGGGTCTCTATAGGGTCTCTATAGGGTTCCTAGGGTCTCTATAGGTTCCCTAGGGTCTCTATAGGGTCTCTAGGGCCTCTATAGGGTCTCTAGGGCCTCTATAGGGTCTCTATAGGGCCTCTAGTGTCTCTATAGGGTCTCTATAGGGTCCCTAGGGTCTCTATAGGGTCTCTATAGGGTCCCTAGGGTCTCTATAGGGTCTCTAGGGTCTCTCTAGGGTCTCTATAGGGTCTCTAGGGTCTCTCTAGGGTCTCTATAGGGTCTCTAGGGTCTCTATAGGGTCTCTATAGGGTCTCTAGGGTCTCTATACGGTCTCTATAGGGTTCCTAGGGTCTCCATAGGGTCTCTATAGGGTCTCTAGGGCCTCTATAGGGTCTCTATAGGGTCCCTAGGGTCTCTATAGGGTCTCTATAGGGTTCCTAGTGTCTCTATAGGGTCCCTAGGGTCTCTATAGTGTCTCTAGGGTCTCTCTAGGGTCTCTATAGGGTCTCTAGAGTCTCTATAGGGTTTCTATAGGGTTCCTAGGGTCTCTATAGGGTCCCTAGGGTCTCTATAGGGTCTCTAGGGTCTCTCTAGGGTCTCTATAGGGTCTCTAGGGTCTCTATAGGGTCTCTATAGGGTCCCTAGGGTCTCTATAGGGTCTCTATAGGGTTCCTAGGGTCTCTATAGGGTCCCTAGGGTCTCTATAGGGTCTCTAGGGTCTCTATAGTGTCTCTATAGGGTCTCTAGTGTCTCTATAGGGTCTCTATAGGGTCCCTAGGGTCTCTATAGGGTCTCTATAGGGTTCCTAGGGTCTCTATAGGGTCCCTAGTGTCTCTATAGGGTCTCTATAGGGTTCCTAGGGTCTCTATAGGGTCTCTAGGGTCTGTCTAGGGTCTCTATAGGGTCTCTTGGTCTCTATAGAGTCTCTAATGTCTCTATAGGATCTCTATAGGGTCCCTAGGGTCTCTATAGGGTCTCTATAGGATCCCTAGGGTCTCTATAGGGTCTCTATAGGGTTCCTAGGGTCTCTATAGGTTCCCTAGGGTCTCTATAGGGTCTCCAGGGTCTCTATAGGGTCTCTATAGGGTCTCTAGTGTCTCTATAGGGTCTCTATAGGGTCCCTAGGGTCTCTATAGGGTCTCTATAGGGTTCCTAGGGTCTCTATAGGGTCTCTATAGGGTCTCTAGGGTCTCTATAGGGTCTCTATAGGGTCCTTAGGGTCTCCATAGGGTCTCTATAGGGTTCCTAGGGTCTCTATAGGGTCCCTAGGGTCTCTATAGGGTCTCTATAGGGTTCCTAGGGTCTCTATAGGGTGTCTAGGGTCTCTATAGGGTCTCTAGGGTCACTATAGGGACTCTATAGGGTCCCTAGGGTCTCTATAGGGTCTCTATAGGGTTCCTAGGGTCTCTATAGTTTCCCTAGGGTCTCTATAGGGTCTCTAGGGCCTCTATAGGGTCTCTATAGGGCCTCTAGTGTCTCTATAGGGTCTCTATAGGGTCCCTAGGGTCTCTATAGGGTCTCTAGGGTCTCTCTAGGGTCTCTATAGGGTCTCTTGGGTCTGTCTAGGGTCTCTATAGGGTCTCTAGGGTCTCTATACGGTCTCTATAGGATTCCTAGGGTCTCTATAGGGTCTCTATAGGGTTTCTAGGGCCTCTATAGGGTCTCTATAGGGTCCCTAGGGTCTCTATAGGGTCTCTATAGGGTCTCTAGGGTCTCTATACGGTCTCTATAGGGTTCCTAGGGTCTCTATAGGGTCTCTATAGGGTCTCTACGGCTTCTATAGGGTATCTATAGGGTCCCTAGGGTCTCTATAGGGTCTCTATAGGGTTCCTAGTGTCTCTATAGGGTCCCTAGGGTCTCTATAGTGTCTCTAGGGTCTCTCTAGGGTCTCTATAGGGTCTCTAGGGTCTCTATAGGGTCTCTATAGGGTTCCTAGGGTCTCTATAGGGTCCCTAGGGTCTCTATAGGGTATCTAGGGTCTCTCTAGGGTCTCTATAGGGTCTCTAGGGTCTCTAAAGGTTCTCTATAGGGTTCCTAGGGTCTCTATAGGGTCTCTACCGGGTCTCTATAGGGTCTCTAGGGTCTCTATAGGGTCTCTATAGGGTCCCTAGGGTCTCTATAGGGTCTCTATAGGGTTCCTAGTGTCTCTATAGGGTCCCTAGGGTCTCTATAGGGTCTCTAGGGTCTCTATAGTGTCTCTATAGGGTCTCTAGTGTCTCTATAGTGTCTCTATAGGGTTCCTAGGGTCTCTATAGGGTCCCTAGTGTCTCTATAGGGTCTCTATAGGGTTCCTAGGGTCTCTATAGGGTCTCTAGGGTCTCTCTAGGGTCTCTATAGGGTCTCTTGGGTCTCTATAGAGTCTCTAATGTCTCTATAGGATCTCTATAGGGTCCCTAGGGTCTCTATAGGGTCTCTATAGGATCCCTAGGGTCTCTATAGGGTCTCTATAGGGTTCCTAGGGTCTCTATAGGTTCCCTAGGGTCTCTATAGGGTCTCCAGGGTCTCTATAGGGTCTCTATAGGGTCTCTAGTGTCTCTATAGGGTCTCTATAGGGTCCCTAGGGTCTCTATAGGGTCTCTATAGGGTCTCTACGGTCTCTATAGGGTCTCTATAGGGTCCCTAGGGTCTCTATAGGGTCTCTATATGGTTCCTAGGGTCTCTCTAGGGTCCCTAGGGTCTCTATAGGGTCTCTATAGGGTTCCTAGGGTCTCTATAGGGCCTCTAGGGTCTCTCTAGGGTCTCTATAGGGTCTCTAGGGTCTCTATACGGTCTCTATAGGTTTCCTAGGGTCTCTATAGGGTCTCTATAGGGTCTCTAGTGTCTCTATAGGATCTCTATAGGGTCCCTAGGGTCTCTATAGGGTCTCTATAGGGTCTCTATAGGGTCCCTAGGGTCTCTATAGGGTCCCTAGGGTCTCTATACGGTCTCTAGGGTCACTATAGGGACTCTATAGGGTCCCTAGGGTCTCTATAGGGTCTCTATAGGGTTCCTAGGGTCTCTATAGGTTCCCTAGGGTCTCTATAGGGTCTCTAGGGCCTCTATAGGGTCTCTATAGGGCCTCTAGTGTCTCTATAGGGTCTCTATAGGGTCCCTAGGGTCTCTATAGGGTCTCTATAGGGTCCCTAGGGTCTCTATAGGGTCTCTAGGGTCTCTCTAGGGTCTCTATAGGGTCTCTAGGGTCTGTCTAGGATCTCTATAGGGTCTCTAGGGTCTCTATACGGTCTCTATAGGATTCCTAGGGTCTCTATAGGGTCTCTTTAGGGTTTCTAGGGCCTCTATAGGGTCTCTATAGGGTCCCTAGGGTCTCTATAGGGTCACTATAGGGTTCCTAGGGTCTCTATTGGGTCCCTATGGTCTCTATAGTGTCTCTAGGGTCTCTCTAGGGTGTCTATAGGGTCTCTAGGGTCTCTATAGGGTCTCTATAGGGTCTCTATAGGGTCTCTAGGGTCTCTCTAGGGTCTCTATAGGATCCCTAGGGTCTCTATAGGGCCTCTAGGGTCTCTCTAGGGTCTCTATAGGGTCTCTAGGGTCTCTATAGGGTCTCTATAGGGTTCCTAGGGTCTCTATAGGGTCTCTAGGGTCTCTATAGGGTGTCTATAGGGTCCCTAAGGTCTCTATAGGGTCTCTATAGGGTTCCTAGAGTCTCTATAGGGTCCCTAGGGTCTCTATAGGGTCTCTAGGGTCTCTCTAGGGTCTCTATAGGGTCTCTAGGGTCTCTATAGGGTCTCTATAGGGTCCCTAGGGTCTCTATAGGGTATCTATAGGGTTCCTAGGGCTCTATATGGTCTCTATAGGGTCTCTATAGGGTCTCTAGTGTCTCTATAGTGTCTCTATAGGGTCTCTAGTGTCTCTATAGGGTCTCTATAGGGTCCCTAGGGTCTCTATAGGGTCTCTATAGGGTTCCTAGGGTCTCTATAGGGTCCCTAGGGTCTCTATAGGGTCTCTATAGGGTCTCTAGGGTCTCTATACGGTCTCTATAGGGTTCCTAGGGTCTCTATAGTGTCTCTATAGGGTCTCTAGGGCCTCTATAGGGTCTCTATAGGGTCCCTAGGGTCTCTATAGGGTCTCTATAGGGTTCCTAGGGTCTCTATAGGTTCCCTAGGGTCTCTATAGGGTCTCTAGGGCCTCTATAGGGTCTCTAGGGCCTCTATAGGGTCTCTATAGGGCCTCTAGTGTCTCTATAGGGTCTCTATAGGGTCACTAGGGTCTCTATAGGGTCTCTATAGGGTCCCTAGGGTCTCTATAGGGTCTCTAGGGTCTCTCTAGGGTCTCTATAGGGTTCCTAGGGTCTCTATAGGGTCTCTATAGGGTCTCTAGGGCCTCTATAGGGTCTCTATAGGGTCCCTAGGGTCTCTATAGGGTCTCTATAGGGTTCCTAGTGTCTCTATAGGATCCCTAGGGTCTCTATAGTGTCTCTAGGGTCTCTCTAGGGTCTCTATAGGGTCTCTAGGGTCTCTATAGGGTTTCTATAGGGTTCCTAGTGTCTCTATAGGGTCCCTAGGGTCTCTATAGGGTCTCTAGGGTCTCTCTAGGGTCTCTATAGGGTCTCTAGGGTCTCTATAGGGTCTCTATAGGGTCCCTAGGGTCTCTATAGGGTCTCTATAGGGTTCCTAGGGTCTCTATAGGGTCCCTAGGGTCTCTATAGGGTCTCTAGGGTCTCTATAGTGTCTCTATAGGGTCTCTAGTGTCTCTATAGGGTCTCTATAGGGTCCCTAGGTTCTCTATAGGGTCTCTATAGGGTTCCTAGGGTCTCTATAGGGTCCCTAGGGTCTCTATAGGGTCTCTATAGGGTTCCTAGGGTCTCTATAGGGTCTCTAGGGTCTGTCTAGGGTCTCTATAGGGTCTCTTGGGTCTCTATAGAGTCTCTAATGTCTCTATAGGATCTCTATAGGGTCCCTAGGGTCTCTATAGGGTCTCTATAGGATCCCTAGGGTCTCTATAGGGTCTCTGTAGGGTTCCTAGGGTCTCTATAGGTTCCCTAGGGTCTCTATAGGGTCTCCAGGGTCTCTATAGGGTCTCTATAGGGTCTCTAGTGTCTCTATAGGGTCTCTATAGGGTCCCTAGGGTCTCTATAGGGTCTCTATAGGGTTCCTAGGGTCTCTATAGGGTCTCTATAGGGTCTCTAGGGTCTCTATAGGGTCTCTATAGGGTCCTTAGGGTCTCCATAGGGTCTCTATAGGGTTCCTAGGGTCTCTATAGGGTCCCTAGGGTCTCTATAGGGTCTCTATAGGGTTCCTAGGGTCTCTATAGGGTCTCTAGGGTCTCTCTAGGGTCTCTATAGGGTCTCTAGGGTCTCTATACGGTCTCTATAGGTTTCCTAGGGTCTCTATAGGGTCTCTATAGGGTCTCTAGTGTCTCTATAGGGTCTCTATAGGGTCCCTAGGGTCTCTATAGGGTCTCTATAGGGTCTCTATAGGGTCCCTAGGGTCTCTATAGGGTCCCTAGGGTCTCTATAGGGTCTCTAGGGTCACTATAGGGACTCTATAGGGTCCCTAGGGTCTCTATACGGTCTCTATAGGGTTCCTAGGGTCTCTATAGGTTCCCTAGGGTCTCTATAGGGTCTCTAGGGCCTCTATAGGGTCTCTATAGGGCCTCTAGTGTCTCTATAGGGTCTCTATAGGGTCCCTAGGGTCTCTATAGGGTCTCTATAGGGTCCCTAGGGTCTCTATAGGGTCTCTAGGGTCTCTCTAGTGTCTCTATAGGGTCTCTAGGGTCTGTCTAGGATCTCTATAGGGTATCTAGGGTCTCTATACGGTCTCTATAGGATTCCTAGGGTCTCTATAGGGTCTCTATAGGGTTTCTAGGGCCTCTATAGGGTCTCTATAGGGTCCCTAGGGTCTCTATAGGGTTCCTAGGGTCTCTATTGGGTCCCTATGGTCTCTATAGTGTCTCTAGGGTCTCTCTAGGGTCTCTATAGGGTCTCTAGGGTCTCTCTAGGGTGTCTATAGGGTCTCTAGGGTCTCTATAGGGTCTCTATAGGGTCTCTATAGGGTCTCTAGGGTCTCTCTAGGGTCTCTATAGGGTCCCTAGGGTCTCTATAGGGCCTCTAGGGTCTCTCTAGGGTCTCTATAGGGTCTCTAGGGTCTCTATAGGGTCTCTATAGGGTTCCTAGGGTCTCTATAGGGTCTCTAGGGTCTCTATAGGGTCTCTATAGGGTCCCTAGGGTCTCTATAGGGTCTCTATAGGGTTCCTAGAGTCTCTATAGGGTCCCTAGGGTCTCTATAGGGTCTCTAGGGTCTCTCTAGGGTCTCTATAGGGTCTCTAGGGTCTCTATAGGGTCTCTATAGGGTCCCTAGGGTCTCTATAGGGTATCTATAGGGTTCCTAGGGCTCTATATGGTCTCTATAGGGTCTCTATAGGGTCTCTAGTGTCTCTATAGTGTCTCTATAGGGTCTCTAGTGTCTCTATAGGGTCTCTATAGGGTCCCTAGGGTCTCTATAGGGTCTCTATAGGGTTCCTAGGGTCTCTATAGGGTCCCTAGGGTCTCTATAGGGTCTCTAGGGTCTCTCTAGGGTCTCTAGGGTCTCTCTATGGTCTCTATAGGGTCTCTAGGGTCTCTATAGGGTCTCTATAGGGTCCCTAGGGTCTCTATAGGGTCTCTATAGGGTTCCTAGGGTCTCTATAGGGTCCCTAGGGTCTCTATAGGGTCTCTATAGGGTTCCTAGTGTCTCTATAGGGTCCCTAGGGTCTCTATAGGGTCTCTATAGGGTTCCTAGGGTCTCTATAGGGTCTCTAGGGTCTCTCTAGGGTCTCTATAGGGTCTCTAGGGTCTCTATACGGTCTCTATAGGGTCTCTAGGGTCTCTATACGGTCTCTATAGGTTTCCTAGGGTCTCTATAGGGTCTCTATAGGGTCTCTAGTGTCTCTATAGGATCTCTATAGGGTCCCTAGGGTCTCTATAGGGTCTCTATAGGGTCTCTATAGGTTCCCTAGGGTCTCTATAGGGTCTCTAGGGTCACTATAGGGACTCTATAGGGTCCCTAGGGTCTCTATAGGGTCTCTATAGGGTTCCTAGGGTCTCTATAGTTTCCCTAGGGTCTCTATAGGGTCTCTAGGGCCTCTATAGGGTCTCTATAGGGCCTCTAGTGTCTCTATAGGGTCTCTATATGGTCCCTAGGGTCTCTATAGGGTCTCTAGGGTCTCTCTAGGGTCTCTATAGGGTCTCTTGGGTCTGTCTAGGGTCTCTATAGGGTCTCTAGGGTCTCTATACGGTCTCTATAGGATTCCTAGGATCTCTATAGGGTCTCTATAGGGTTTCTAGGGCCTCTATAGGGTCTCTATAGGGTCCCTAGGGTCTCTATAGGGTCTCTATAGGGTTCCTAGGGTCTCTATAGGGTCTCTAGGGTCTCTATAGGGTCTCTATAGGGTCCCTAGGGTCTCTATAGGGTCTGTATAGGGTTCCTAGAGTCTCTATAGGGTCCCTAGGGTCTCTATAGGGTCTCTAGGGTCTCTCTAGGGTCTCTATAGGGTTCCTAGGGTCTCTATAGGGTCTCTATAGGGTCCCTAGGGTCTCTATAGGGTATCTATAGGGTTCCTAGGGCTCTATATGGTCTCTATAGGGTCTCTATAGGGTCTCTAGTGTCTCTATAGTGTCTCTATAGGGTCTCTAGTGTCTCTATAGGGTCTCTATAGGGTCTCTAGGGTCTCTCTAGGGTCTCTATAGGGTCCCTAGGGTCTCTATAGGGTCTCTAGGGTTTCTCTAGGTCTCTATAGGGTCTCTAGGGTCTCTATAGGGTCTCTATAGGGTTCCTAGGGTCTCTATAGGGTCTCTAGGGTCTCTATAGGGTCTCTATAGGGTCCCTAGGGTCTCTATAGGGTCCCTATAGGGTTCCTAGACTCTCTATAGGGTCCCTAGGGTCTCTATAGGGTCTCTAGGGTCTCTCTAGGGTCTCTATAGGGTCTCTAGGGTCTCTATAGGGTCTCTATAGGGTCCCTAGGGTCTCTATAGGGTATCTATAGGGTTCCTAGGGCTCTATATGGTCTCTATAGGGTCTCTATAGGGTCTCTAGTGTCTCTATAGGGTCTCTATAGGGTCTCTAGTGTCTCTATAGGGTCTCTATAGGGTCCCTAGGGTCTCTATAGGGTCTCTATAGGGTCCCTAGGGTCTCTATAGGGTCTCTATAGGGTTCCTAGGGTCTCTATAGGGTCCCTAGGGTCTCTATAGGGTCTCTATAGGGTTCCTAGGGTCTCTATAGGTTCCCTAGGGTCTCTATAGGGTCTCTATAGGGTCTCTAGGGTCTCTATAGGTTCCCTAGGGTCTCTATAGGGTCTCTAGGGTCTCTATAGGGTCTCTATAGGGTCTCTAGTGTCTCTATAGGGTCTCTATAGGGTTCCTAGGGTCTCTATAGGGTCTCTATAGGGTTCCTAGGGTCTCTATAGGGTCTCTATAGGGTCTCTAGGGTCTCTATAGGGTCTCTATAGGGTCCCTAGGGTCTCTATAGGGTCTCTATAGGGTTCCTAGTGTCTCTATAGGTTCCCTAGGGACTCTATAGGGTTCCTAGGGTATCTATAGGGTCTCTATAGGGTCTCTAGAGTCTCTATAGGGTCTCTATAGGGTCCCTAGGGTCTCTATAGGGTCTCTATAGGGTTCCTAGGGTCTCTATAGGGTCCCTAGGGTCTCTATAGGGTCTCTAAGGTCTCTCTAGGGTCTCTATAGGGTCTCTAGGGTCTCTATACGGTGTCTATAGGTTTCCTAGGGTCTCTATAGGGTCTCTATAGGGTCTCTAGTGTCTCTATAGGGTCTCTATAGGGTCCCTAGGGTCTCTATAGGGTCTCTAAAGGGTCTCTATAGGGTTCCTAGGGTCTCTATAGGTTCCCTAGGGTCTCTATAGGGTCTCTAGGGCCTCTATAGGGTCTCTATAGGGCCTCTAGTGTCTCTATAGGGTCTCTATAGGGTCCCTAGGGTCTCTATAGTGTCTCTATAGGGTCCCTAGGGTCTCTATAGGGTCTCTAGGGTCTCTCTAGGGTCTCTATAGGGTCTCTAGGGTCTCTCTAGGGTCTCTAGGGTCTCTATACGGTCCCTATAGGGTTCCTAGGGTCTCTATAGGGTCTCTATAGGGTTTCTAGGGCCTCTATAGGGTCTCTATAGGGTCCCTAGGGTCTCTATAGGGTCTCTATAGGGTTCCTAGGGTCTCTATAGGGTCCCTAGGGTCTCTATAGTGTCTCTAGGGTCTCTCTAGGGTCTCTATAGGGTCTCTAGGGTCTCTCTAGGGTCTCTGTAGGGTCTCTAGAGTCTCTCTAGGGTCTCTATAGGGTCTCTATAGGGTTCCTAGAGTCTCTATAGGGTCCCTAGGTTCTCTATAGGGTCTCTAGGGTCTCTCTAGGGTCTCTATAGGGTCTCTAGGGTCTCTATAGGGTCTCTATAGGGTCTCTAGTGTCTCTATAGGGTCTCTATAGGGTCCCTAGGGTCTCTATAGGGTCTCTATAGGGTTCCTAGTGTCTCTATAGGGTCCCTAGGGTCTCTATAGGGTCTCTAGGGTCTCTCTATGGTCTCTATATGGTCTCTAGGGTCTCTCTAGGGTCTCTATAGGGTCTCTAGGGTCTCTATAGGGTCTCTATAGGGTCCCTAGGGTCTCTATAGGGTTCCTAGGGTCTCTATAGGGGCCCTAGGGTCTCTATAGGGTCTCTAGGGTCACTATAGGGACTCTATAGGGTCCCTAGGGTCTCTATAGGGTCTCTATAGGGTTCCTAGGGTCTCTATAGGTTCCCTAGGGTCTCTATAGGGTCTCTAGGGCCTCTATAGGGTCTCTATAGGGCCTCTAGTGTCTCTATAGGGTCTCTATAGGGTCCCTAGGGCCTCTATAGGGTCTCTATAGGGTCCCTAGCGTCTCCATAGGGTCTCTAGGGTCACTATAGGGACTCTATAGGGTCTCTAGGGTCTCTATAGGGTCTCTATAGGGTTCCTAGGGTCTCTATGGGTTCCCTAGGGTCTCTATAGTGTCTCTAGGGCCTCTATAGGGTCTCTATAGGGCCTCTAGTGTCTCTATAGGGTCTCTATAGGGTCCCTAGGGTCTCTATAGGGTCTCTATAGGGTCCCTAGGGTCTCTATAGGGTCTCTAGGGTCTCTCTAGGGTCTCTATAGGGTCTCTAGGGTCTCTAGGGTCTCTATACGGTCTCTATAGGGTTCCTAGGGTCTCTATAGTGTCTCTATAGGGTCTCTAGGGCCTCTATAGGGTCTCTATAGGGTCCCTAGGGTCTCTATAGGGTCTCTAGGGTCACTATAGGGACTCTATAGGGTCCCTAGGGTTTCTATAGTGTCTCTATAGGGTTCCTAGGGTCTCTATAGGTTCCCTAGGGTCTCTATAGGGTCTCTAGGGCCTCTATAGGGTCTCTAGGGCCTCTATAGGGTCTCTATAGGGCCTCTAGTGTCTCTATAGGGTCTCTATAGGGTCCCTAGGGTCTCTATAGGGTCTCTATAGGGTCCCTAGGGTCTCTATAGGGTCTCTAGGGTCTCTCTAGGGTCTCTATAGGGTCTCTAGGGTCTCTCTAGGGTCTGTATAGGGTCTCTAGGGTCTCTATACGGTCTCTATAGGGTCTCTAGGGTCTCTATAGGGTCTCTATAGGGTCTCTAGGGTCTCTATACGGTCTCTATAGGGTTCCTAGGGTCTCTATAGGGTCTCTATAGGGTCTCTAGGGCCTCTATAGGGTCTCTATAGGGTCCCTAGGGTCTCTATAGGGTCTCTATAGGGTTCCTAGTGTCTCTATAGGGTCCCTAGGGTCTCTATAGTGTCTCTAGGGTCTCTATAGGGTCTCTATAGGGTCTCTAGGGTCTCTATAGGGTCTCTATAGGGTTCCTAGGGTCTCTATAGGGTCCCTAGGGTCTCTATAGGGTCTCTAGGGTCTCTCTAGGGTCTCTATAGGGTCTCTAGGGTCTCTATAGGGTTCCTAGGGTCTCTATAGGGTCTCTATCGGGTCTCTATAGGGTCTCTAGGGTCTCTATAGGGTCTCTATAGGGTCCCTAGGGTCTCTATAGGGTCTCTATAGGGTTCCTAGGGTCTCTATAGGGTCCCTAGGGTCTCTATAGGGTCTCTAGGGTCTCTATAGTGTCTCTATAGGGTCTCTAGTGTCTCTATAGGGTCTCTATAGGGTTCCTAGGGTCTCTATAGGGTCTCTATAGGGTTCCTAGGGTCTCTATAGGGTCCCTAGGGTCTCTCTAGGGTCTCTATAGGGTCTCTTGGGTCTCTATAGAGTCTCTAATGTCTCTATAGGATCTCTATAGGGTCCCTAGGGTCTCTATAGGGTCTCTATAGGATCCCTAGGGTCTCTATAGGGTCTCTATAGGGTTCCTAGGGTCTCTATAGGTTCCCTAGGGTCTCTATAGGGTCTCCAGGGTCTCTATAGGGTCTCTATAGGGTCTCTAGTGTCTCTATAGGGTCTCTATAGGGTCCCTAGGGTCTCTATAGGGTCTCTATAGGGTTCCTAGGGTCTCTATAGGGTCTCTATAGGGTCTCTAGGGTCTCTATAGGGTCTCTATAGGGTCCCTAGGGTCTCTATAGGGACTCTATAGGGTTCCTAGAGTCTCTATAGGGTCCCTAGGGTCTCTATAGGGTCTCTATAGGGTTCCTAGGGTCTCTATAGGGCCTCTAGGGTCTCTCTAGGGTCTCTATAGGGTCTCTAGGGTCTCTATAGGGTCTCTATAGGGTCTCTAGGGTCTCTATACGGTCTCTATAGGTTTCCTAGGGTCTCTATAGGGTCTCTATAGGGTCTCTAGTGTCTCTATAGGATCTCTATAGGGTCCCTAGGGTCTCTATAGGGTCTCTATAGGGTCTCTATAGGGTCCCTAGGGTCTCTATAGGGTCCCTAGGGTCTCTATACGGTCTCTAGGGTCACTATAGGGACTCTATAGGGTCCCTAGGGTCTCTGTAGGGTCTCTATAGGGTTCCTAGGGTCTCTATAGGTTCCCTAGGGTCTCTATACGGTCTCTAGGGCCTCTATAGGGTCTCTATAGGACCTCTAGTGTCTCTATAGGGTCTCTATAGTGTCCCTAGGGTCTCTATAGGGTCTCTATAGCGTCCCTAGGGTCTCTATAGGGTCTCTAGGGTCTCTCTAGGGTCTCTATAGGGTCTCTAGGGTCTGTCTAGGATCTCTATAGGGTCTCTAGGGTCTCTATACGGTCTCTATAGGATTCCTAGGGTCTCTATAGGGTCTCTATAGGGTTTCTAGGGCCTCTATAGGGTCTCTATAGGGTCCCTAGGGTCTCTATAGGGTCTCTATAGGGTTCCTAGGGTCTCTATTGGGTCCCTATGGTCTCTATAGTGTCTCTAGGGTCTCTCTAGGGTGTCTATAGGGTCTCTAGGGTCTCTATAGGGTCTCTATAGGGTCTCCATAGGGTCTCTAGGGTCTCTCTAGAGTCTCTATAGGGTCCCTAGGGTCTCTATAGGGCCTCTAGGGTCTCTCTAGGGTCTCTATAGGGTCTCTAGGGTCTCTATAGGGTCTCTATAGGGTTCCTAGGGTCTCTATAGGGTCTCTAGTGTCTCTATAGGATGTCTATAGGGTCCCTAGGGTCTCTATAGGGTCTCTATAGGGCTCCTAGAGTCTCTATAGGGTCCCTAGGGTCTCTATAGGGTCTCTAGGGTCTCTCTAGGGTCTCTATAGGGTCTCTAGGGTCTCTATAGGGTCTCTATAGGGTCCCTAGGGTCTCTATAGGGTATCTATAGGGTTCCTAGGGCTCTATATGGTCTCTATAGGGTCTCTATAGGGTCTCTAGTGTCTCTATAGTGTCTCTATAGGGTCTCTAGTGTCTCTATAGGGTCTCTATAGGGTCCCTAGGATCTCTATAGGGTCTCTATAGGGTTCCTAGGGTCTCTATAGGGTCCCTAGGGTCTCTATAGGGTCTCTATAGGGTCTCTAGGGTCTCTATACGGTCTCTATAGGGTTCCTAGGGTCTCTATAGTGTCTCTATAGGGTCTCTAGGGCCTCTATAGGGCCTCTATAGGGTCCCTAGGGTCTCTATAGGGTCTCTATAGGGTTCCTAGGGTCTCTATAGGTTCCCTAGGGTCTCTATAGGGTCTCTAGGGCCTCTATAGGGTCTCTAGGGCCTCTATAGGGTCTCTATAGGGCCTCTAGTGTCTCTATAGGGTCTCTATAGGGTCCCTAGGGTCTCTATAGGGTCTGTATAGGGTCCCTAGGGTCTCTATAGGGTCTCTAGGGTCTCTCTAGGGTCTCTATAGGGTCTCTAGGGTCTCTCTAGGGTCTCTATAGGGTCTCTAGGGTCTCTATAGGGTCTCTATAGGGTCTCTAGGGTCTCTATACGGTCTCTATAGGGTTCCTAGGGTCTCTATAGGGTCTCTATAGGGTCTCTAGGGCCTCTATAGGGTCTCTATAGGGTCCCTAGGGTCTCTATAGGGTCTCTATAGGGTTCCTAGTGTCTCTATAGGGTCCCTAGGGTCTCTATAGTGTCTCTAGGGTCTCTCTAGGGTCTCTATAGGGTCTCTAGGGTCTCTATAGGGTCTCTATAGGGTCCCTAGGGTCTCTATAGGGTCTCTATAGGGTTCCTAGGGTCTCTATAGGGTCCCTAGGGTCTCTATAGGGTCTCTAGGGTCTCTATAGTGTCTCTATAGGGTCTCTAGTGTCTCTATAGGGTCTCTATAGGGTCCCTACGGTCTCTATAGGGTCTCTATAGGGTTCCTAGGGTCTCTATAGGGTCCCTAGTGTCTCTATGGGGTCTCTATAGGGTTCCTAGGGTCTCTATAGGGTCTCTAGGGTCTCTCTAGGGTCTCTATAGGGTCTCTTGGGTCTCTATAGAGTCTCTAATGTCTCTATAGGATCTCTATAGGGTCCCTAGGGTCTCTATAGGGTCTCTATAGGATCCCTAGGGTCTCTATAGGGTCTCTATAGGGTTCCTAGGGTCTCTATAGGTTCCCTAGGGTCTCTATAGGGTATCCAGGGTCTCTATAGGGTCTCTATAGGGTCTCTAGTGTCTCTATAGGGTCTCTATAGGGTCCCTAGGGTCTCTATAGGGTCTCTATAGGGTTCCTAGGGTCTCTATAGGGTCTCTATAGGGTCTCTAGGGTCTCTATAGGGTCTCTATAGGGTCCTTAGGGTCTCCATAGGGTCTCTATAGGGTTCCTAGGGTCTCTATAGGGTCCCTAGGGTCTCTATAGGGTCTCTATAGGGTTCCTAGGGTCTCTATAGGGTCTCTAGGTCTCTCTAGGGTCTCTATAGGGTCTCTAGGGTCTCTATAGGGTCTCTATAGGGTCTCTAGGGTCTCTATACGGTCTCTATAGGTTTCCTAGGGTCTCTATAGGGTCTCTATAGGGTCTCTAGTGTCTCTATAGGATCTCTATAGGGTCCCTAGGGTCTCAATAGGGTCTCTATAGGGTCTCTATAGGGTCCCTAGGGTCTCTATAGGGTCCCTAGGGTCTCTATAGGGTCTCTAGGGTCACTATAGGGACTCTATAGGGTCCCTAGGGTCTCTATACGGTCTCTATAGGGTTCCTAGGGTCTCTATAGGTTCCCTAGGGTCTCTATAGGGTCTCTAGGGCCTCTATAGGGTCTCTATAGGGCCTCTAGTGTCTCTATAGGGTCTCTATAGGGTCCCTAGGGTCTCTATAGGGTCTCTATAGGGTCCCTAGGGTCTCTATAGGGTCTCTATAGGGTCTCTAGGGTCTGTCTAGGATCTCTATAGGGTATCTAGGGTCTCTATACGGTCTCTATAGGATTCCTAGGGTCTCTATAGGGTCTCTATAGGGTTTCTAGGGCCTCTATAGGGTCTCTATAGGGTCCCTAGGGTCTCTATAGGGTCTCTATAGGGTTCCTAGGGTCTCTATTGGGTCCCTATGGTCTCTATAGTGTCTCTAGGGTCTCTCTAGGGTCTCTATAGGGTCTCTAGGGTCTCTCTAGGGTGTCTATAGGGTCTCTAGGGTCTCTATAGGGTCTCTATAGGGTCTCTATAGGGTCTCTAGGGTCTCTCTAGGGTCTCTATAGGGTCCCTAGGGTCTCTATAGGGCCTCTAGGGTCTCTCTAGGGTCTCTATAGGGTCTCTAGGGTCTCTATAGGGTCTCTATAGGGTTCCTAGGGTCTCTATAGTGTCTCTAGGGTCTCTATAGGGTCTCTATAGGGTCCCTAGGGTCTCTATAGGGTCTCTATAGGGTTCCTAGAGTCTCTATAGGGTCCCTAGGGTCTCTATAGGGTCTCTAGGGTCACTATAGGGACTCTATAGGGTCCCTAGGGTCTCTCTAGGGTCTCTATAGGGTCTCTAGGGTCTCTATAGGGTCTCTATAGGGTCCCTAGGGTCTCTATAGGGTATCTATAGGGTTCCTAGGGCTCTATATGGTCTCTATAGGGTCTCTATAGGGTCTCTAGTGTCTCTATAGTGTCTCTATAGGGTCTCTAGTGTCTCTATAGGGTCTCTATAGGGTCCCTAGGGTCTCTATAGGGTCTCTATAGGGTTCCTAGGGTCTCTATAGGGTCCCTAGGGTCTCTATAGGGTCTCTAGGGTCTCTCTAGGGTCTCTAGGGTCTCTCTATGGTGTCTATAGGGTCTCTAGGGTCTCTCTAGGGTCTCTATAGGGTCTCTAGGGTCTCTATAGGGTCTCTATAGGGTCCCTAGGGTCTCTATAGGGTCTCTATAGGGTTCCTAGGGTCTCTATAGGGTCCCTAGGGTCTCTATAGGGTCTCTATAGGGTTCCTAGGGTCTCTATAGGGTCCCTAGGGTCTCTATAGGGTCTCTATAGGGTTCCTAGGGTCTCTATAGGGTCTCTAGGGTCTCTCTAGGGTCTCTATAGGGTCTCTAGGGTCTCTATACGGTCTCTATAGGGTCTCTAGGGTCTCTATACGGTCTCTATAGGTTTCCTAGGGTCTCTATAGGGTCTCTATAGGGTCTCTAGTGTCTCTATAGGATCTCTATAGGGTCCCTAGGGTCTCTATAGGGTCTCTATAGGGTCTCTATAGGGTCCCTAGGGTCTCTATAGGGTCCCTAGGGTCTCTATAGGGTCTCTAGGGTCACTATAGGGACTCTATAGGGTCCCTAGGGTCTCTATAGGGTCTCTATAGGGTTCCTAGGGTCTCTATAGTTTCCCTAGGGTCTCTATAGGGTCTCTAGGGCCTCTATAGGGTCTCTATAGGGTCCCTAGGGTCTCTATAGGGTCTCTAGGGTCTCTCTAGGGTCTCTATAGGGTCTCTAGAATCTGTCTAGGGTCTCTATAGGGTCTCTAGGGTCTCTATACGGTCACTATAGGATTCCTAGGGTCTCTATAGGGTCTCTATAGGGTTTCTAGGGCCTCTATAGGGTCTCTATAGGGTCCCTAGGGTCTCTATAGGGTCTCTAGGGTCTCTCTAGGGTCTCTATAGGGTCTCTAGGGTCTGTCTAGGGTCTCTATAGGGTCTCCAGGGTCTCTATACGGTCTCTATAGGATTCCTAGGGTCTCTATAGGGTCTCTATAGGGTTCCTAGAGTCTCTATAGGGTCCCTAGGGTCTCTATAGGGTCTCTAGGGTCTCTCTAGGGTCTCTATAGGGTCTCTAGGGTCTCTATAGGGTCTCTATATGGTCCCTAGGGTCTCTATAGGGTCTCTATAGGGTTCCTAGGGTCTCTATTGGGTCCCTATGGTCTCTATAGGGTCTCTATAGGGTCCCTAGGGTCTCTATAGGGTCTCTATAGGGTTCCTAGGGTCTCTATAGGGTCTCTAGGGTCTCTATAGGGTCTCTATAGGGTCTCTAGGGTCTCTATAGGGTCTCTATAGGGTTCCTAGGGTCTCTATAGGGTCTCTAGGGTCTCTCTAGGGTCTCTATAGGGTCCCTAGGGTCTCTATAGGGTCTCTATAGGGTTCCTAGGGTCTCTATAGGGTCCCTAGGGTCTCTATAGGGTCTCTAGGGTCTCTCTAGGGTCTCTATAGGGTCTCTAGGGTCTCTATAGGGTCTCTATAGGGTCCCTAGGGTTTCTATAGGGTATCTATAGGGTTCCTAGGGCTCTATATGGTCTCTATAGGGTCTCTATAGGGTCTCTAGTGTCTCTATAGTGTCTCTATAGGGTCTCTAGTGTCTCTATAGGGTCTCTATAGGGTCTCTAGGGTCTCTCTAGGGTCTCTATAGGGTCCCTAGGGTCTCTATAGGGTCTCTAGGGTTTCTCTAGGGTCTCTATAGGGTCTCTAGGGTCTCTATAGGGTCTCTATAGGGTTCCTAGGGTCTCTATAGGGTCTCTAGGGTCTCTATAGGGTCTCTAGGGTCTCTATAGGGTCTCTATAGGGTTCCTAGAGTCTCTATAGGGTCCCTAGGGTCTCTATAGGGTCTCTAGGGTCTCTCTAGGGTCTCTATAGGGTCTCTAGGGTCTCTATAGGGTCTCTATAGGATCCCTAGGGTCTCTATAGGGTATCTATAGGGTTCCTAGGGCTCTATATGGTCTCTATAGGGTCTCTATAGGGTCTCTAGTGTCTCTATAGTGTCTCTATAGGGTCTCTAGTGTCTCTATAGGGTCTCTATAGGGTCCCTAGGGTCTCTATAGGGTCTCTATAGGGTTCCTAGGGTCTCTATAGGGTCCCTAGGGTCTCTATAGGGTCTCTATAGGGTTCCTAGGGTCTCTATAGGGTCCCTAGGGTCTCTATAGGGTCTCTATAGGGTTCCTAGGGTCTCTATAGGTTCCCTAGGGTCTCTATAGTGTCTCTATAGGGTCTCTAGGGTCTCTCTAGGGTCTCTATAGGGTCCCTAGGGTCTCTATAGGGTCTCTATAGGGTCTCTATAGGGTCTCTAGGGTCTCTATAGGGTCTCTATAGGGTCCCTAGGGTCTCTATAGGGTCTCTATAGGGTTCCTAGGGTCTCTATAGGGTCCCTAGGGTCTCTATAGGGTCTCTAGGGTCTCTATAGGGTCTCTATAGGGTCCCTAGGGACTCTATAGGGTCTCTATAGGGATCCTAAGGTCTCTATAGGGTCCCTAGGGACTCTATAGGGTCTCTATAGGGATCCTAGTGTCTCTATAGGTTCCCTAGGGACTCTATAGGGTTCCTAGGGTCTCTATAGGGTCTCTATAGGGTCTCTAGAGTCTCTATAGGGTCTCTATAGGGTCCCTAGGGTCTCTATAGGGTCTCTATAGGGTTCCTAGGGTCTCTATAGGTTCCCTAGGGTCTCTATAGGGTCTCTAAGATCTCTCTAGGGTCTCTATAGGGTCTCTAGGGTCTCTATACGGTGTCTATATGTTTCCTAGGGGTCTCTATAGGGTCTCTATAGGGTCTCTAGTGTCTCTATAGGGGTCTCTATAGGGTCCCTAGGGTCTCTATAGGGTCTCTATAGGGTCTCTATAGGGTTCCTAGGGTCTCTAGTAGGTTCCCTAGGGTCTCTATAGGGTCTCTAGGGCCTCTATAGGGTCTCTATAGGGCCTCTAGTGTCTCTATAGGGTCTCTATAGGGTCCCTAGGGTCTCTATAGTGTCTCTATAGGGTCCTAGGGTCTCTATAGGGTCTCTAGGGTCTCTCTAGGGTCTCTATAGGGTCTCTAGGGTCTCTCTCTAGGGTCTCTATAGGGTCTCTAGGGTCTCTATACGGTCCCTATAGGGTTCCTAGGGTCTCTATAGGGTCTCTATAGGGTTTCTAGGGCCTCTATAGGGTCTCTATAGGGTCCCTAGGGTCTCTATAGGGTCTCTATAGGGTTCCTTGGGTCTCTATAGGGTCCCTAGGGTCTCTATAGGGTCTCTAGGGTCTCTCTAGGGTCTCTATAGGGTCTCTAGGGTCTCTCTAGGGTTCTCTATAGGGTCCTCTAGGGTCTCTATAGGGTCTCTATAGGGTCCCTAGGGTCTCTATAGGGTCTCTATAGGGTTCCTAGGGTCTCTATAGGGGCCCTAGGGTCTCTATAGGGTCTCTAGGGTCACTATAGGGACTCTATAGGGTCCCTAGGGTCTCTATAGGGTCTCTATAGGGTCCTAGGGTCTCTATAGGTTCCCTAGGGTCTCTATAGGGGTCTCTAGGGCCTCTATAGGGTCTCTATAGGGCCTCTGGTGTCTCTATAGGTCTCTATAGGGTCCTAGGGTCTCTATAGGGTCTCTATAGGGTCCTCTAGGGTCTCTATACGGTCTCTATAGGGTTCCTAGGGTCTCTATAGTGTCTCTCTATAGGGTCTCTAGGGCCTCTATAGGGTCTCTATAGGGTCCCTAGGGTCTCTATAGGGTCTCTATAGGGTTCCTAGGGCCTCTATAGGGTCCCTAGGGTCTCTATAGTGTCTCTAGGGTCTCTATAGGGACTCTATAGGGTCTCTATAGGGTTCCTAGGGGTCTCTATAGGGTCCCTAGGGTCTCTATAGGGTCTCTAGGGTCACTATAGGGACTCTATAGGGTCCCTAGGGTTTCTATAGGGTCTCTATAGGGTTCCTACGGTCTCTATAGGTTCCCTAGGGTCTCTATAGGGTCCCTAGGGTCTCTACAGGGTCTCTAGGGTCTCTCTAGGGTCTCTATAGGGTCTCTAGGGTCTCTCTAGGGTCTCTATAGGGTCCCTAGGGTCTCTATAGGGTCTCTATAGGGTCCCTAGGGTCTCTATAGGGTCTCTAGGGTCTCTCTAGGGTCTCTATAGGGTCTCTAGGGTCTCTATAGGGTCTCTATAGGGTCCCTAGGGTCTCTATAGGGTCTCTATAGGGTCTCTATAGGGTCTCTATAGGGTCTCTAGTGTCTCTATAGTGTCTCTATAGGGTCTCTATAGGGTCCCTAGGGTCTCTATAGGGTCTCCATAGGGTTCCTAGGATCTCTCTATAGGGTCCCTAGGGTCTCTATAGGGTCGTCCTAGGGTCTCTCTAGGGTCTCTATAGGGTCTCTAGGGTCTGTCTAGGGTCTCTATAGGGTCTCTAGGGTCTCTATACGGTCTCTATAGGATTCCTAGGGTCTCTATAGGGTCTCTATAGGGTTCCTAGAGTCTCTATAGCGGTCCCTAGGGTCTCTATAGGGTCTCTAGGGTCTCTCTAGGGTCTCTATAGGGTCTCTAGGGTCTCTATAGGGTCTCTATATGGTCCCTAGGGTCTCTATAGGGTCTCTATAGGGTTCCTAGGGTCTCTATTGGGTCCCTATGGTCTCTATAGGGTCTCTATAGGGTCCCTAGGTCTCTATAGGGTCTCTATAGGGTCCTAGGGTCTCTATAGGGTCTCTAGGGTCTCTATAGGGTCTCTATAGGGTCCCTAGGGTCTCTATAGGGTCTCTATAGGGTTCCTAGAGTCTCTATAGGGTCTCTAGGGTCTCTCTAGGGTGTCTATAGGGTCTCTAGGGTTTCTCTAGGGTCTCTATAGGGTCTCTAGGGTCTCTATAGGGTCTCTATAGGGTTCCTAGGGTCTCTATAGGGTCTCTAGGGTCTCTATAGGGTCTCTATAGGGTCCCTAGGGTCTCTATAGGGTCTCTATAGGGTTCCTAGAGTCTCTATAGGGGTCCCTAGGTCTCTATAGGGTCTCTAGGGTCTCTCTAGGGTCTCTATAGGGTCTCTAGGGTCTCTATAGGGTCTCTATAGGGTCCCTAGGGTTTCTATAGGGTATCTATAGGGTTCCTAGGGCTCTATATGGTCTCTATAGGGTCTCTATAGGGTCTCTAGTGTCTCTATAGTGTCTCTATAGGGTCTCTAGTGTCTCTATAGGGTCTCTATAGGGTCTCTAGGGTCTCTCTAGGGTCTCTATAGGGTCCCTAGGGTCTCTATAGGGTCTCTAGGGTTTCTCTAGGGTCTCTATAGGGTCTCTAGGGTCTCTATAGGGTCTCTATAGGGTTCCTAGGGTCTCTATAGGGTCTCTAGGGTCTCTATAGGGTCTCTATAGGGTCTCTAGGGTCTCTATAGGGTCTCTATAGGGTTCCTAGAGTCTCTATAGGGTCCCTAGGGTCTCTATAGGGTCTCTAGGGTCTCTCTAGGGTCTCTATAGTGTCTCTAGGGTCTCTATAGGGTCTCTATAGGATCCCTAGGGTCTCTATAGGGTATCTATAGGGTTCCTAGGGCTCTATATGGTCTCTATAGGGTCTCTATAGGGTCTCTAGTGTCTCTATAGTGTCTCTATAGGGTCTCTAGTGTCTCTATAGGGTCTCTATAGGGTCCCTAGGGTCTCTATAGGGTCTCTATAGGGTTCCTAGGGTCTCTATAGGGTCCCTAGGGTCTCTATAGGTCTCTATAGGGTTCCTAGGGTCTCTATAGGGTCCCTAGGGTCTCTATAGGGTCTCTATAGGGTTCCTAGGGTCTCTATAGGTTCCCTAGGGTCTCTATAGTGTCTCTATAGGGTCTCTAGGGTCTCTCTAGGGTCTCTATAGGGTCCCTAGGGTCTCTATATGGTCTCTATAGGGTCTCTATAGGGTCTCTAGGGTCTCTATAGGGTCTCTATAGGGTCCCTAGGGTCTCTATAGGGTCTCTATAGGGTGTCCTAGGGTCTCTATAGGGTCCCTAGGGTCTCTATAGGGTCTCTAGGGTCTCTATAGGGTCTCTATAGGGTCCCTAGGGACTCTATAGGGTCTCTATAGGGATCCTAGTGTCTCTATAGGTTCCCTAGGGACTCTATAGGGTTCCTAGGGTCTCTATAGGGTCTCTATAGGGTCTCTAGAGTCTCTATAGCGGTCTCTATAAGGTCCCTAGGGTCTCTATAGGGTCTCTATAGGGTTCCTAGGGTCTCTATAGGGCCCTAGGGTCTCTATAGGGTCTCTAAGATCTCTCTAGGGTCTCTATAGGGTCTCTAGGGTCTCTATACGGTGTCTATATGTTTCCTAGGGTCTCTATAGGGTCTCTATAGGGTCTCTAGTGTCTCTATAGGGTCTCTATAGGGTCCCTAGGGTCTCTATAGGGTCTCTATAGGGTCTCTATAGGGTTCCTAGGGTCTCTATAGGTTCCCTAGGGTCTCTATAGGGTCTTCTAGGGCCTCTATAGGGTCTCTATAGGGCCTCTAGTGTCTCTATAGGGTCTCTATAGGGTCCCTAGGGTCTCTATAGTGTCTCTATAGGGTCCCTAGGGTCTCTATAGGGTCTCTAGGGTCTCTCTAGGGTCTCTATAGGGTCTCTAGGGTCTCTCTAGGGTCTCTATAGGGTCTCTAGGGCTCTATACGGTCCCTATAGGGTTCCTAGGGTCTCTATAGGGTCCTATAGGGGTTTCTAGGGCCTCTATAGGGTCTCTATAGGGTCCCTAGGGTCTCTATAGGGTCTCTATAGGGTTCCTTGGGTCTCTATAGGGTTCCCTAGGGTCTCTATAGGTCTCTAGGGTCTCTCTAGGGTCTCTATACGGGTCTCTAGGGTCTCTCTAGGGTCTCTATAGGGTCTCTAGGGTCTCTATCAGGGTCTCTATAGGGTCCCTAGGGTCTCTATAGGGTCTCTATAGGGTCCTAGGGTCTCTATAGGGGCCCTAGGGGTCTCTATAGGGTCTCTAGGGTCACTATAGGGACTCTTATAGGGTCCCTAGGGTCTCTATAGGGCTCTATAGGGTTCCTAGGGTCTCTATAGGTTCCCTAGGGTCCTCTATAGGGTCTCTAGGGCCTCTATAGGGTCTCTATAGGGCCTCTGGTGTCTCTATAGGGTCTCTATAGGGTCCCTAGGGTCTCTATAGGGTCTCTATAGGGTCTCTAGGGTCTCTATAAATACGGTCTCTATAGGGTTCCTAGGGTCTCTATAGTGTCTCTATAGGGTCTCTAGGGCCTCTATAGGTCTCTATAGGGTCTCCCTAGGGGTCTCTATAGGGTCTCTATAGGGTTCCTAGGCCTCTATAGGGTCCCTAGGGTCTCTATAGTGTCTCTAGGGTCTCTATAGGGTCTCTATAGGGTCTCTATAGGGTTCCTAGGGTCTCTATAGGGTCCCTAGGGTCTCTATAGGGTCTCTAGGGTCACTATAGGGACTCTATAGGGTCCCTAGGGTTTCTATAGGGTCTCTATAGGGTTTCCTACGGTCTCTATAGGTTCCCTTGGGTCTCTATAGGGTCCCTAGGGTCTCTACAGGGTCTCTAGGGTCTCTCTAGGGTCTCTATAGGGTCTCTAGGGTCTCTCTAGGGTCTCTATAGGGTCCCTAGGGTCTCTATAGGGTCTCTATAGGGTCCTAGGGTCTCTATAGGGTCTCTAGGGTCTCTCTAGGGTCTCTATAGGGTCTCTAGGGTCTCTATAGGGTCTCTATAGGGTCCCTAGGGTCTCTATAGGTCTCTATAGGGTCTCTATAGGGTCTCTATAGGGGTCCTCTAGTGTCTCTATAGTGTCTCTATAGGGTCTCTATAGGGTCCCTAGGGTCTCTATAGGGTCTCTATAGGGGTTCCTAGGATCTCTATAGGGTCCCTAGGGTCTCTATAGGGTCTCTATAGGGTCTCTAGGGTCTCTATACGGTCTCTATAGGGTTCCTAGGGGTTCTATAGGGTCTCTATAGGGTTCCTACGGTCTCTATAAGGTTCCCTAGGGTCTCTATAGGGTCCCTAGGGTCTCTACAGGGTCTCTTGGGTCTCTCTAGGTCTCTATAGGGTCTCTAGGGTCTCTCTAGGGTCTCTATACGGGTCCCTAGGGTCTCTCTAGGGTCTCTATAGGGTCCCTAGGGTCTCTATAGGGGTCTCTATATGGTCCCTAGGGTCTCTATAGGGTCTCTAGGGTCTCTCTAGGGTCTCTATAGGGTCTCTAGGGTCTCTCTAGGGTCTCTATAGGGTCTCTAGGGTCCTATAGGGTCTCTAATAGGTCTCTATAGGGTCTCTAGTGTCTCTATAGTGTCTCTATAGGGTCTCTAGTGTCTCTATAGGGTCTCTATAGGGTCCCTAGGGTCTCTATAGGGTCTCTATAGGGTTCCATAGGGTCTCTATAGGGTCCCTAGTGTCTCTATAGGGTCTCTATAGGGTCTCTAGGGTCTCTATACGGTCTCTATAGGGTTCCTAGGGTCTCTATAGGTGTCTCTATAGGGTCCCTAGGGTCTCTATAGGGTCTCTATAGGGTTCCTAGGGTCTCTATAGGTTCCCTAGGGTCTCTATAGGGTCTCTAGGGGCCTCTATAGGGTCTCTAGGGCCTCTATAGGGTCCCTATAGGGCCTCTAGTGTCTCTATAGGGTCTCTATAGGGTCCCTAGGTCTCTATAGGGTCTCTATAGGGTCCTAGGGTCTCTATAAGGGTCTCTAGGGTCTCTCTAGGGTCTCTATAGGGTCTCTAAGGGTCTCTCTAGGGTCTCTATAGGGTCTCTAGGGTCTCTATAGGGTCTCTTTAGGGTCTCTAGGGTCTCTATACGGTATCTATAGGGTTCCTAGGGTCTCTATAGGGTCTCTATAGGGTCTCTAGGGCCTCTATAGGGTCTCTATAGGGTCCCCTAGGGTCTCTAAGGGTCTCTATAGGGTTCCTAGTGTCTCTATAGGGTCGCTAGGGTCTCTATAGTGTCTCTAGGGTCTCTCTAGGGTCTCTATAGGGTCTCTAGGGTCCTATAGGGTTTCTATAGGGTTCCTAGGGTCTCTATAGGGTCCCTAGGGTATCTATAGGGTCTCTAGGGTCTCTCTAGGGTCTCTATAGGGTCTCTAGGGTCTCTATAGGATCTCTATAGGGTCCCAAGGGTCTCTATAGGATCTCTATAGGGTTCCTAGGGTCTCTATAGGGTCTCCCTAGGGTCTCTATAGGGTCTCTAGGTCTCTATAGTGTCTCTATAGGGTCTCTAGTGTCTCTATAGGGTCTCTATAGGTCCCTACGGTCTCTATAGGGTCTCTATAGGGTTCCTAGGGTCTCTATAGGGTCCCTAGTGTCTCTATAGGGTCTCTATAGGGTTCCTAGGGTCTCTATAGGGTCTCTAGGGTCTCTCTAAGGGTCTCTATAGGGTCTCTTGGGTCTCTATAGAGTCTCTAATGGTCTCTATAGGATCTCTATAGGGTCCCTAGGGTCTCTATAGGGTCTCTATAGGATCCCTAGGGTCTCTCTAGGGTCTCTATAGGGTTCCTAGGGTCTCTATAGGTTCCCTAGGGTCTCTAGGTAGGGTATCCAGGGTCTCTATAGGGTCTCTATAGGGTCTCTAGTGTCTCTATAGGGTCTCTATAGGGTCCCTAGGGTCTCTATAGGGTCTCTATAGGGTTCCTAGGGTCTCTATAGGGTCTCTATAGGCTCTCTAGGGTCTCTATAGGGTCTCTATAGGGTCCTTAGGGTCTCCATAGGGTCTCTATAGGGTTCCTAGGGTCTCTGTAGGGTCCCTAGGGTCTCTATAGGGTCTCTATAGGGTTCCTAGGGTCTCTATAGGGTCCCTAGGGTCTCTCTAGGGGTCTCTATAGGGTCTCTAGGGTCTCTATAGGGTCTCTATAGGGTCTCTAGGGTCTCTATACGGTCTCTATAGGTTTCCGTAGGGTCTCTATAGGTTCCCTAGGGTCTCTATAGGGTCTCTAGGGCCTCTATAGGGTCTCTATAGGGCCTCTAGTGTCTCTATAGGGTCTCTATAGGGTCCCTAGGGTCTCTATAGGGTCTCTATAGTGGTCCCTAGGGTCTCTATAGGGTCTCTATAGGGTCCCTAGGGTCCTCTATAGGGTCTCTATTGGGTCCCTATGGTCTCTATAGTGTCTCTAGGGTCTCTCTAGGGTCTCTAGTAGGGTCTCTAGGGTCTCTCTAGGGTGTCCTATAGGGTCTCTAGGGTCTCTATAGGGTCTCTAGGGTCTCTCTAGGGTCGTCTATAGGGTCCCTAGGGTCTCTATAGGGCCTCTAGGGGTCTCTCTAGGGGTCTCTATAGGGTCTCTAGGGTCTCTATAGGGTTCCTAGGGTCTCTATAGGGTCTCTAGGGTCTCTCTAGGTCTCTATAGGGTCTCTAGGGTCTCTCTAGGGTCTCTATAGGGGTCCCTAGGGTCTCTATGGGTATCTATAGGGTTCCTAGGGCTCTATATGGTCTCTATAGGGTCTCTATAGGGTCCTCTAGTGTCTGTATAGTGTCTCTATAGGGTCTCTAGTGTCTCTATAGGATAGGGTCTCTATAGGGTTCCTAGGGTCTCTATAGGGTCCCTAGGGTCTCTATAGGGTCTCTAGGGTCTCTCTAGGGTCTCTAGGGTCTCTCTATGGTCTGTATAGGGTCTCTAGGGTCTCTCTAGGGTCTCTATAGGGTCTCTAGGGTCTCTATAGGGTCTCTATAGGGTCCCTAGGGTCTCTATAGGGTCTCTATAGGGTCCCTAGGGTCTCTATAGGGTCTCTATAGGGTTCCTAGGGTCTCTATAGGGTCTCTAGGGTCTCTCTAGGGTCTCTATAGGGTCTCTAGGGTCTCTATACGGTCTCTATAGGGTCTCTAGGGTCTCTATACGGTCTCTATAGGTTTCCTAGGGTCTCTATAGGGTCTCTATAGGGTCTCTAGTGTCTCTATAGGATCTCTATAGGGTCCCTAGGGTCTCTATAGGGTCTCTATAGGGTCTCTATAGGGTCCCTAGGGTCTCTATAGGGTCCCTAGGGTCTCTATAGGGTCTCTAGGGTCACTATAGGGACTCTATAGGGTCCCTAGGGTCTCTATAGGGTCTCTATGGGGTTCCTAGGGTCTCTATAGTTTCCCTAGGTTCTCTATAGGGTCTCTAGGGCCTCTATAGGGTCTCTATAGGGCCTCTAGTGTCTCTATAGGGTCTCTATAGGGTCCCTAGGGTCTCTATAGGGTCTCTAGGGTCTCTCTAGGGTCTCTATAGGGTCTCTAGGGTCTGTCTAGGGTCTCTATAGGGTCTCTAGGGTCTCTATACGGTCTCTATAGGATTCCTAGGGTCTCTATAGGGTCTCTATAGGGTTTCTAGGGCCTCTATAGGGTCTCTATAGGGTCCCTAGGGTCTCTATAGGGTCTCTATAGGGTTCCTAGGGTCTCTATTGGGTCCCTATGGTCTCTATAGGGTCTCTATAGGGTCCCTAGGGTCTCTATAGGGTCTCTATAGGGTTCCTAGGGTCTCTATAGGGTCTCTAGGGTCTCTATAGGGTCTCTATAGGGTCCCTAGGGTCTCTATAGGGTCTCTATAGGGTTCCTAGAGTCTCTATAGGGTCTCTAGGGTCTCTCTAGGGTGTCTATAGGGTCTCTAGGGTTTCTCTAGGGTCTCTATAGGGTCTCTAGGGTCTCTATAGGGTCTCTATAGGGTTCCTAGGGTCTCTATAGGGTCTCTAGGGTCTCTATAGGGTCTCTATAGGGTCCCTAGGGTCTCTATAGGGTCTCTATAGGGTTCCTAGAGTCTCTATAGGGTCCCTAGGGTCTCTATAGGGTCTCTAGGGTCTCTCTAGGGTCTCTAAAGGGTCTCTAGGTTCTCTATAGGGTCTCTATAGGGTCCCTAGGGTCTCTATAGGGTATCTATAGGGTTCCTAGGGCTCTATATGGTCTCTATAGGGTCTCTATAGGGTCTCTAGGGTCTCTCTAGGGTCTCTATAGGGTCCCTAGGGTCTCTATAGGGTCTCTAGGGTTTCTCTAGGGTCTCTATAGGGTCTCTAGGGTCTCTATAGGGTCTCTATAGGGTTCCTAGGGTCTCTATAGGGTCTCTAGGGTCTCTATAGGGTCTCTATAGGGTCTCTAGGGTCTCTATAGGGTCTCTATAGGGTTCCTAGAGTCTCTATAGGGTCCCTAGGGTCTCTATAGGGTCTCTAGGGTCTCTCTAGGGTCTCTATAGGGTCTCTAGGGTCTCTATAGGGTCTCTATAGGGTCCCTAGGGTCTCTATAGGGTATCTATAGGGTTCCTAGGGCTCTATATGGTCTCTATAGGGCCTCTATAGGGTCTCTAGTGTCTCTATAGTGTCTCTATAGGGTCTCTAGTGTCTCTATAGGGTCTCTATAGGGTCCCTAGGGTCTCTATAGGGTCTCTATAGGGTTCCTAGGGTCTCTATAGGGTCCCTAGGGTCTCTATAGGGTCTCTATAGGGTTCCTAGGGTCTCTATAGGGTCCCTAGGGTCTCTATAGGGTCTCTATAGGGTTCCTAGGGTCTCTATAGGTTCCCTAGGGTCTCTATAGGGTCTCTATAGGGTCTCTAGGGTCTCTATAGGTTCCCTAGGGTCTCTATAGGGTCTCTAGGGTCCCTATAGGGTCTCTATAGGGTCTCTAGTGTCTCTATAGGGTCTCTATAGGGTTCCTAGGGTCTCTATAGGGTCTCTATAGGGTTCCTAGGGTCTCTATAGGGTCTCTATAGGGTCTCTAGGGTCTCTATAGGGTCTCTATAGGGTCCCTAGGGTCTCTATAGGGTCTCTATAGGGATCCTAGTGTCTCTATAGGTTCCCTAGGGACTCAATAGGGTTCCTAGGGTCTCTATAGGGTCTCTATAGGGTCTCTAGAGTCTCTATAGGGTCTCTATAGGGTCCCTAGGGTCTCTATAGAGTCTCTATAGGGTTCCTAGGGTCTCTATAGGGTCCCTAGGGTCTCTATAGGGTCTCTAGGGTCACTATAGGGACTCTATAGGGTCTCTAGGGTCTCTATACGGTGTCTATAGGTTTCCTAGGGTCTCTATAGGGTCTCTATAGGGTCTCTAGTGTCTCTATAGGGTCTCTATAGGGTCCCTAGGGTCTCTATAGGGTCTCTATAGGGTCTCTATAGGGTTCCTAGGGTCTCTATAGGTTCCCTAGGGTCTCTATAGGGTCTCTAGGGCCTCTATAGGGTCTCTATAGGGCCTTTAGTGTCTCTATAGGGTCTCTATAGGGTCCCTAGGGTCTCTATAGTGTCTCTATAGGGTCCCTAGGGTCTCTATAGGGTCTCTATGGTCTCTCTAGGGTCTCTATAGGGTCTCTAGGGTCTCTCTAGGGTCTCTATAGGGTCTATAGGGTCTCTATACGGTCCCTATAGGGTTCCTAGGGTCTCTATAGGGTCTCTATAGGGTTTCTAGGGCCTCTATAGGGTCTCTATAGGGTCCCTAGGGTCTCTATAGGGTCTCTATAGGGTTCCTAGGGTCTCTATATGGTCCCTAGGGTCTCTATAGTGTCTCTAGGGTCTCTCTAGGGTCTCTATAGGGTCTCTAGGGTCTCTCTAGGGTCTCTGTAGTGTCTCTAGAGTCTCTCTAGGGTCTCTATAGGGTCTCTATAGGGTTCCTAGAGTCTCTATAGGGTCCCTAGGGTCTCTATAGGGTCTCTAGGGTCTCTGTAGGGTCTCTATAGGGTCTCTAGGGTCTCTATAGGGTCTCTATAGGGTCTCTAGTGTCTCTATAGGGTCTCTATAGGGTCCCTAGGGTCTCTATAGGGTCTCTATAGGGTTCCTAGTGTCTCTATAGGGTCCCTAGGGTCTCTATAGGGTCTCTAGGGTCTCTCTATGGTCTCTATAGGGTCTCTAGGGTCTCTCTAGGGTCTCTATAGGGTCTCTAGGGTCTCTATAGGGTCTCTATAGGGTCCCTAGGGTCTCTATAGGGTCTCTATAGGGTTCCTAGGGTCTCTATAGGGGCCCTAGGGTCTCTATAGGGTCTCTAGGGTCACTATAGGGACTCTATAGGGTCCCTAGGGTCTCTATAGGGTCTCTATAGGGTTCCTAGGGTCTCTATAGGTTCCCTAGGGTCTCTATAGGGTCTCTAGGGCCTCCATAGGGTCTCTATAGGGCCTCTAGTGTCTCTATAGGGTCTCTATAGGGTCCCTAGGGTCTCTATAGGGTCTCTATAGGGTCTCTAGGGTCTCTATACGGTCTCTATAGGGTTCCTAGGGTCTCTATAGTGTCTCTATAGGGTCTCTAGGGCCTCTATAGGGTCTCTATAGGGTCCCTAGGGTCTCTATAGGGTCTCTATAGGGTTCCTAGGGCCTCTATAGGGTCCCTAGGGTCTCTATAGTGTCTCTAGGGTCTCTATAGGGTCTCTCTAGGGTCTCTATAGGGTTCCTAGGGTCTCTATAGGTTCCCTAGGGTCTCTATAGGGTATCCAGGGTCTCTATAGGGTCTCTATAGGGTCTCTAGTGTCTCTATAGGGTCTCTATAGGGTCCCTAGGGTCTCTATAGGGTCTCTATAGGGTTCCTAGGGTCTCTATAGGGTCTCTATAGGCTCTCTAGGGTCTCTATAGGGTCTCTATAGGGTCCTTAGGGTCTCCATAGGGTCTCTATGGGGTTCCTAGGGTCTCTATAGGGTCCCTAGGGTCTCTATAGGGTCTCTATAGGGTTCCTAGGGTCTCTATAGGGTCCCTAGGGTCTCTCTAGGGTCTCTATAGGGTCTCTAGGGTCTCTATAGGGTCTCTATAGGGTCTCTAGGGTCTCTATACGGTCTCTATAGGTTTCCTAGGGTCTCTATAGGTTCCCTAGGGTCTCTATAGGGTCTCTAGGGCCTCTATAGGGTCTCTATAGGGCCTCTAGTGTCTCTATAGGGTCTCTATAGGGTCCTTAGGGTCTCTATAGGGTCTCTATAGGGTCCCTAGGGTCTCTATAGGGTCTCTATAGGGTCCCTAGGGTCTCTATAGGGTCTCTATTGGGTCCCTATGGTCTCTATAGTGTCTCTAGGGTCTCTCTAGGGTCTCTATAGGGTCTCTAGGGTCTCTCTAGGGTGTCTATAGGGTCTCTAGGGTCTCTATAGGGTCTCTATAGGGTCTCTAGGGTCTCTCTAGGGTCTCTATAGGGTCCCTAGGGTCTCTATAGGGCCTCTAGGGTCTCTCTAGGGTCTCTATAGGGTCTCTAGGGTCTCTATAGGGTTCCTAGGGTCTCTATAGGGTCTCTAGGGTCTCTCTAGGGTCTCTATAGGGTCTCTAGGGTCTCTATAGGGTCTCTATAGGGTATCTATAGGGTTCCTAGGGCTCTATATGGTCTCTATAGGGTCTCTATAGGGTCTCTAGTGTCTCTATAGTGTCTCTATAGGGTCTCTAGTGTCTCTATAGGGTCTCTATAGGGTCCCTAGGGTCTCTATAGGGTCTCTATAGGGTTCCTAGGGTCTCTATAGGGTCCCTAGGGTCTCTATAGGGTCTCTAGGGTCTCTCTAGGGTCTCTAGGGTCTCTCTATGGTCTGTATAGGGTCTCTAGGGTCTCTCTAGGGTCTCTATAGGGTCTA
>NW_027069187.1:0-82898 GCF_037157495.1 Lathamus discolor
TAAGACCAGAAGGAGCATTTTGACATAGCTGTTCGGCTCTGTTAGCCGAGTCCAAACGTTAACTGCTATTCTCACTCCGCTTCTGCTCAGCAGAGAGCAGGCACACAAGAGGTTTTAATAAAATGGAGTTTTAGGACATAAAACCGTTATCGACATCAATGTGTGTGTCACAGTTGCAAATCTGACTGCGTGCTGAAGATGCCCAGCAGAAGTTTTCTGGCCTGGGTGTTCCACTGTGGTAGCAGAGTCCAAACATCACTGTTCTTCTCACTCTGCTTCTGTTCAGCAGAGAGTGGTCACCGGAGAGGTTGCATTCAAATGCAGTTTTAGGAAATAAAGTGAGGAGTGACAGCAATGAGTGTGTCACAGTTGCAAATCTGACTGTGAGCAGAAGATGCCCAGAAGCAGCTTTCTGGCCTGGCTCTTCCACTGTGGTAGCAGAGTCCAAATTTTCGTGCCGTACTCACTCTGCTGCTGCTCAGCAGAGAGCGGGCACCGGAGAGATTGGATTCAAATGGACTTTTAAGAGATAAAGCTATTAGCTATAGCAACGTGTGTGTCACTGTTGCAAACCTCATTGTGGGGTGACATCTGTTGGAACGATGGTACTGCATGGTACAAGTAATCCAGGAGGTTCCTCGATTGTGTGGAAGACAGCTTCCTTCTGCAAGTAATAGAGGAGCCAACAAGGAGAGGTGCCATGCTTGAACTTGTGCTCACCAACAAGGAAGGGCTTGTTGAGAATGTGGTACTCCAGGGCAGCCTTGGATGCAGCGATCACAAGAGGGTCGAATTTGAGATCCCCAGGACAGTGAGAAGAGTGTGTAGCAAGCTCACTGCCCTGGACTTCAAAAGAGCAGACTTTGGCCTCTTCAGGAGCCTGCTTAGTAAGGTTCCATGGGATATAGCCCTGGAGTGAAGAGGGTCCCAAGACTCTTGGTTGATATTCAAGGATCACCTGCTACAAGCTCAGGAGTGCTGCATCCCAACAGGAAGGAAGTGCAGCAGGAGGGCCAGGAGACCTCCTTGGTAGGATAAGGAGCTGCTGAGGAAAATTCAAAGGAAAAAAGAGGCTTATAAAAAATGGAAGCAAGGACAGGCGGCCTGGGTAGAGTACAGGGATGTTGTCGGGGATGCTAGGGACCAGGTTAGGAAGGCTAAGGCCCAGTTAGAATTAAACCTAGCCAGAGATGTTAAGGATAACAGGAAGGGATTCTACAGGTACATAGCAAACAAAAAAAAGACTACGGACAACATAGGCCCCCTGAGGAAGCTCTTGGAGAACTGGCTACGCAGTATTTGAAGAAGGCTGAGGTTCTCAATGACTTCTTTGCCTCGGTCTTCACTGGCAAAGGCTCGGACTGCACCACCCAGGTCTTAGAAGGTAGACGCAGGGACTGTGAGAATGAAGACCTTGGGCCCACTGTAGGAGAGGATCTGGTTTGAGACCATCTCAAAATCTGAATGCGCACAAGTCCATGGAACCTGATGGAATCCATCCGCGGGTTCTGAAGCAGCTGGCGAATGAAGCTGCTAAGCCACTGTCCATCATATCTGAAAAATCATGGCAGTCAGGTGAAGTTCCCCACGACTGGAAAAAGGGAAATATAACCCCCATTATCAAGAAGGGGAAAATGGAAGATCCGGGGAATTACAGACCAGTCCACAGCAGAGGTCCACACTCTTCACAAATCCGATATCCTGGCCCGTGCTTTACAGACCCAGGATGCTCGGTCTGTGTCTCGGTTACACCTATTATCATGCAATTACGTAACTTTGTTGCTTTTCAGTCATACATACACGAACATTCACTCTGTCTCTACACCAACCAGTTCCCTCAAGGATGCCTGGAATTACGGCGAGAGGAACACACCGGCCTTCCCACCCAACCGAAAGATACTTACAGTCCGTTGTTCTCATCCGGGCCTTCGTGCACAATTACGGGTATTTTATACTACAGTTTTCCGGGAGCTCGATTTCTTTGGTTATTGCCTCTCTGTTCGTTGATCTCTTGAGACTAACCGAGACTACAACCCCCGAGCCACAATTTGTGGGGGCGCATCTCGTAAGAGCTACAGTCCCAAGCAGCCACACAGAGATCACGTCGGGGTCACCAATTTTACCATCTCGTTTCCCAACCTAACTGTAGCCAGGGGCTCTGCTAGGGAGAGTTTAGAATCTTCCCCCACTCCTCCTCAGTCTTCATCTAAAGTAATAGTTCTCTCTGCCTGTCCTGATGTTCCACTAAATCTCTAGTTTTTATTTTGATTCTGAGGGCATTCTCTCTTCCAGTGCAACATACGGAGTTTGTTCACAAATCTTTTCATGTAATCCTTCTTTCCTCTCCTCCCGGGCAGCTCCCCCCTTTCCTGGTTTCTTGTGTGATAGCTACAGCCAACAATTTTTCTTTTTTTTCCCTTAAACATTTCAGTTTTGCTCTGAAGCTTATCTTATACCCGACATATACATTAAAAAATTCCAAGTTGAAACCTGACACACTATAACCCACAATACACAATATTGTATTATATTAATGATCATATTGTTATAAAAACTTCCCACAGACATGAATTTGTCTGATTAATTTTATTTACAATTGATTAGTATTGAGAGGCAATAAGCAAGCAGCGCTCGGTGCGCCGGGGAGTCTCCGCTCCACCTACGACGCACACCTACTCCCAAAGATTCTGTCTTTTTATACTCTTTTGTGTCTGGTATACGTGTCCTTTCACATATTGTAAAGTGTCCTTTTATGGTATGATCCGAGTCTGCGCCAGTCTGCTGCTAGAGGTCTTTATCTTCCTTCCTTGGAGATTGTTGAATCGAAGGTCTCAAATCTCCCTGTTTTGTGACTTCTACACAATAGGTGTCAAGCCTTTTTTACATTACCGTATATCTGCAGTTAGCATCAGGCTTAGCATCAGCATATCTATACGTCCGTGCTTGAGGTTACAACCTCGCATACGCATGTGTTAGTTTAAAGTTTATCTTGGTTAATAGAGTTAAATGCAAAATAAATTCAATAGTTTTCTAAGTTACTGACACGAATCACACGCACATTCCTCACAATATGAATTATTATGTTAAGTATATTAATAATCAGGGACTCAAACCCCTTTCCACCACCATTTGAACCATTTCAGGGAACTGAAATTAGTGGTGGACTAATTGCGATAGGTCTCCCAGGCCACATTCATTATCTTTCCCAAATCATTTTGGTCCTTTCCTTCCTTCCTCAAATTCAGGATCAATAGTAGTATATTTATGCATCACCTCTTTTAATCTTTCCACAAATCCATACGGTGATTCATTTGTATCTTGCTTTACTTTATATAGCTCAGACCAGCTCACTGCCCTGGGGACCACATTCCTAATACCAAATAAAATCTACCTCCAGTATTGTTTCAAAGCCTGCCTGTCCTGGTCCCGGTTAGGGTCTCAGTTAGGATTGGGGGTAGGTACTTGAAGATTCACTGTACCTGCCCATATGCCTTCTCTTATTTGTTGCATTACCGCTGTCCAAGCCATATGAATAATCATATTCCTGTCAACACTCTCAAAAGCATGATGCATGATTACCAGCCACTTGTTTCCAAATATTCTAAACTGTAATGGTGAACGGAATCTTCATCATGACCAGACCATCGTGGCCCACAGCTTGTCTTAAAGGCGCAATCAGAGTTTCCCCTCATTTTCCTCTAGTTTGCCCTGCTGTAGGGCTAAAACCTTCAGCCCCCTCTAATATCTCTGGTGCCTGTGCTGGTGCTTGTGCTTAATTCTCATTGTCAGTACCTTCAGCCCCATTGCTCACAATACCCCTTCTCTGGGCGGCTACCATCAAATCCAGATCCTCCGCATTCCTCAAAGTCTGGTGCATAACTGTCCTATGCTGCAATAAGAGCAACAGCGTTTAAGCAAATTTTACTGTCTTTCTCCAAGGACAATACTAACAGGTCCTGGGGTGCAAAACTAAAGCTAAAATCCTTTTGCTGTTCCAGATGATATCTCAAAGTGAAAAACATTTCTGCATAAGCTACTTCATCCCACTTTCCTTCTCGTCTCAAGAATAACATCCACCATTGATAACAGTATTTTACCAGAGTCACCTGAGTAACTGAACTCCTCAGGTGTCCACCACTTTGTTCTGAAGTCTCCCAAGTGACCAAGCCACCCAGGAGTTCCCCAATTTGTTTCCAGTGTTGCAAAATGCAACCCAGTGGGTATTTCTTCAAACCCCCCTAGGGAGGCAGTGATCCTGACCTCCACCCAAATTGTTACAAAATGCAACCCAGTGGGGGACCTTTTCAGAATCCTCCCTTTGGAGGCAGTGGTACCCATGATCCTGACTGCTACCAAATACCAAAGTCCAGACCACCAAAACCAAACTACCTTTTACCCAACATGCAGGGTGTTCCGCTGCTCCTTACATGGAAAGGGACCAAAAAGAATGCCTTTTTAAAGAAATTAAACCAGGGTCTTACAGAGGTCCCAACTCGGCCCGGGGAGCTGTGGTTCTTTCAGGGAAAAACCCCTCATGCTGGCATGAAGGTCCCAGACACTACACAGATACGTGGGAAACATGGCTGGGTTTCCCTATTCGGGCGCCAAATTGTTACCATAAAAGTCGGTCAGAGAAATTTTCAGTTTGGAGTATGTCGTGGTTTTAGCCCAGCCGGCAACCCAGAACCACGCAGCTGCTCGTTCACTCCCCCTCTTCTTCCTCCCCCAGCTCCCGAAGAGATGGGGAGGAGAACCAAAAGAATGTAACTCCCACGGGTTGAGGTAATGACAGTCCAGTAACTAAGGTTAACAAAACCATTACTGCTACCACCAATAATAATAATGATAAGGGAAATAAGAAGGCAAGAGAATACAACCACTCACCACCCACCGATACCCAGCCCAATCCGAGCAGAGATATAAGCCTTCCAGGTAACTGCACCCAGTTTCTATACTGGGCATGACATGCTGTGTTATGGAATACCTCTGTGGGTAGTTCGGGTCAGGTGTCCTGTCTCTGCTTCCTCCCAGCTTCCCCTCCTCCCTGGCAGAGCACGAGGCTCAGAAAGTCCTTGGTCAGAGTAAACATTACTTAGCAACAGCTGAAAACATTAGTGTCATTAGTGTTGTTCCCAGGCTGAAAGTCAAAAACACAGCACTGCACAAGCTACTAAGAAGGAGAAAAATGACTGCTACTGCTGAACCCAGGACAGTTCATATTACCGTGTAAAACTTTTGGTGTGGTGCTAACTTTAGTCATCATTAGTTACTGCTTAGTTTCCCATTGCTACAATAACTAAATTGCTGTTTATATTAAACTCACACCAGAAGAATAATAGGTGAAAGTTCCACATAATTTCTCTGAAGAAATAACTCTGAAGTTCTGAAGTTGACTTAAACTTCCAGAAGCTAGCCGGCTTAAATGCTACAGTTTGATATATCTTCTATTTCTATTCTATTTCCTTGCCGTAGGAGATTTCACATTTGCCATAAAATCTGAAGCAGTCAGAAACTCATACGACACAGGAAAAGGTCTTACAACATGAGACATTCTGCCTGTGGGAAAAAAAAAAAAAATAGAATTGGTGCAATGTAACACGGATCTGGTTGTACCAAACATTGCTTAAAGTAAACCAGTTTCTCAAAGTGAGGTGTGCCTTTGGAGCAGGGAATACTATGTTGACCTCAATTGCTCAATATTTGTGAAGCTAAACATGCAATTTCAGAAACTTTGAGCCATGATCTAGCAACACCTTCCCATTGCCCAACGACATCTCCTATTCTTACTTCTCTCTGTGCAGGGTCCTGCATTCATGGCATTCCCACGTGGTGGCAAGACACCGGGAGAGGATGAGAAGAGCCCGGAGCACAAGCTGAGTCTTTGCCATTCGTAGTACTCATATGTGCAAAGGTGAGCATGGACCAGCTTCAGGACAGACCTGGGCCAGCTGGGGGCTGATGGCCCAGCTGGCAGTGGGGTGAAGCAAATCCCAGAGCCGTGGGTCTGGACAAGGATAGCATTCCTTTCTCATGTCCTGGCTCAATCCCCAATGCCTGGTGCCTCTCTGCACCCCCAAGCACAGTCAGCACTGTGGGGTTGAGTGGGACCATAGGGTGGCCATGACTGAGAGCGGAGAGGCAGGAGGGTCTTGGTCAAGATGTGGGACTTTCTCCTCGTTGTGGTAGGAGACTTTCCCCAGGGACCCAGTGGGCTTTGCAAGAAGCAGCGACCCGCCTCCTCAGGAAAGTAGTGGAACAGCCCGTTTCTGTGATGGTGAGGAAGAGTTCCCCATGTAAGGATCTCCAAACATATCCCTTGCCTAGCAATGCCCTTTCTTCCTTCGACTTCCTGCAAACCCTGGGCCAAGGGGGTCTTCTCCTGACAGCTCTCATGGTGTGGAGCGCTGCAGGCTGGGATCGCATCCCAGGCACCATGGCTCTGATCTTTCCAGCGAGAAGCAGATCTCACCACATGTGTCTTGACTAGAACTGTAGTGTTGCCCTGCACCTCTCTCTGCACACAAGGCTGCAGAGCTTTCTATTCAGTTCCTCAGCTCTGGGGAGCAGAGCCAATGCACAACAGCGGGATCCAGGAAAGCCTCTGAGGCACAGAGGCTCCCAAGATTGATGTCCAGCAAAAGTCTCCTCCAGGATCACAAGCAGCAGCGCCGGCCAACCAGGCTGTTACCAGCAGTGCTTGCATCTGATCAGTAAAAACCTCTATGCAAAGCACTGTGTCTGACACTGTGGGTCTTTCCTTGGTGGCTGTGAAATACGCACTCAGCGGTGGGTGAGCTTTGGTGGGGCAGGGCAAGGCCACTGCAGGACAGAGGAGTTTCAGTCCTACTGAAGGGCAGCCCTGTCCCAAGGCTTTGCTATAGCAGCTCGGCTGCAGCCCTGCTCTTGGTGGTCCCTGCCCCTTCTGGTCTCTGGCAGTGTGCCCTGCCATGGCTGCACAGCTCTGCTGTGGAGGGTGGAGAGGAGAGGAGGGAAGAGGAGAAAGAAGCACAGTGCTGGGCACCCAGGGCAACAGAGCTGCCAGGGCAGCACCCACAGGCTTGTAGAGCCAGGGCCCCGTACCTGGAGGCCAGCTGTGTCAGAGGTGCCCCGAGCAGGGACAATGAAACCCTAGGCAGGAAGCGTGCCTGGGCAGAGGGAAGCTATGGGGGGCAGCTTTTCGGTTGGGTAGCTTGGCTCTGCCAAAGCACTGCTCAGGTTCCTGAGCTTTTTGTTCGACACTTGCTGGTTAGAACGGCAGGGGGGAGCTGAAGGGCCATAGGGACACTTCTGAAAGTCCTCTCCAGACACGGGAGGGGACATAATGCCTGCCCCTGGGGGCCTGAGAGCAGGCTGTGCTTTGTATCTGGGAGCAGAGTTCAAACGTTCGTGCTTTACCCTGCAGTGCTCATCTGGCAGCAAGCACCGGAGATGTTGGATTCCAATGCACTTTGAGGTAGAAAGTGAGAAGTGACAGCACCGTGTTTGTCACCCTTGCAAAGCGCACTGTGTGCTGAACATGCCCAGCAGCATATTTCACTCCTGACTCTTTTCCTGTGGGAGCAGCGTTCAAGCGTTCGTTCTTTACTCTGCTGTGCTCAGAGAGCACCAGGCACCAGAGATGTTGGATTCACATGCACTTTAGGTTAGGAAAGTGAGGAGAGACAGCAATGTGTGTGTAACCCTTCAGAGCTCTCTGTGTGCTGAAGATGCCCAGCAACAAGTATCACTCTTGGCTCTTTGGCTGTGGGAGCAGAGCTCAAACATTCGTGCATTACTCTGCTGTGCTCAGAGAGCACCAGGCACCAGAGATGTTGGATTCAAATGCACTTTGAGGTAAGAAAGTGAGGAGAGACAGCAATGTGTGTGTCAATCTACAAAGCTCCCTGTGTGCTGAAGAGGCCCAGCAACATATTTCACTCCTGGCTCTTTGGCTGTGGGAGCATAGTACAAACGTTCGTGATTTACTCTGCTGTGCTCAGAGAGCAGCAGATACCAAAGATGTTGGAATCAAATGCACTTTGATGTAAGAAAGTGAGGAGAGACAGCAATGAGTCTGTCACCCTTGCAAATCTCCCCGGGTGCTGAACATGCCCAGCAACATCAGTAACACCTGGATCTGCAGCTCTGGGAGCAGAGTTCAAACGTTCGTGCTTCAATCTGCTGTGCTCAGAGAGCACCAGGCACCGGAGATGTTAGATTCAAATGCACTTTGAGACAGGAAAGAGAGGAGAGACAGCAATGTATGTGTCACCCTTGCAAAGCTCACTGTGTGCTGAAGATGGCGAGGGAGATCTTTCACTCCTTTCTCTTTAGGTGTGGAAGCAGAGTTTAAAAGATTGTAACCTACTCTGCTGTGCTCAGCCGAGAGCAGGCATCGAGTAAGATGGATTCAAATGCACTTTGAGGTAGCAAAATGAGGAGAGACCGCATGTCTGCGTCACCCCTGCAAAGCTCACTGTTTGCTGAAGATGCCCACCAAGAACTTTCGAACCTGGCTCTTTTCCTGTGGCAGCAGAGTTCAAACGTTCGTGCTTTGCTGTGCTGTGCTCACCCGAGAGAAGGCACCGGAGATTCTGGATTCAAATGCACTTTGAGGTAGGAAAGTGAAGAGAGACAGCATGTGTCACCCTCGCTAAGCTCACTGTGTGCTGTAGATGCCCAGCAACAACTTTCAAACCTGCCTCTTTTCCTGTGGCCGCAGAGTTCAAACGTTCGTGCTTTGCTGTGCTCAGAGAGCACCAGGCACCAGAGATTTTGGATTCAAATGCACTTTTAGGAAGGAAAGAGAGGAGAGACAGCAATGAGTCTGTCACCCTAGCAAAGCTCCCTGGGTGTTGAACATGCCTAGCAACATCATTCACAGAATCACAGAATCCCAAGGGTTGGAAGGGACCTCAAAAGATCGTCTAGTCCAACCCCCCTGCAAGAGCAGGGTAACCTACAGTACATCACACAGGAAATTGTCCAGGCGGGCCTTGAATATCTCCAGTGTAGGAGACTCCACAACCCCCCTAGGCAACCTGTTCCAGTGCTCTGTCACTCTTACAGTAAAGAAGTTCTTCCTGATGTTAACGTGGAACTTCCTATGCTCCAGTTTAGGCCCATTGCCCCTTGTCCTATCACTGGATATCACTGAAAAAAGCCTAGCTCCATCATCCTGACACCTACCCTTCACATATTTGTAAACGTTGATGAGGTCACCCCTCAGTGTCCTCTTCTCCAAGCTAAAGAGACCCAGCTCCCTCAGCCTCTCCTCATAAGGGAGATGTTCCACTCTCTTAATAATCTTTGTGGCTCTGCGCTGGACTCCTTCAAGCAATTCCCTGTCCTTCTTGAACAGAGGGGCCCAGAACTGGACGCAATATTCCAGATGCGGCCTCACCACGGCTTAGAGGGGGAGGAGAACCTCTCTTGACCTACTAACCACACCCTTTCTAATGCACCCTAAGATGCATTTTTGCCTTCTTGGCCGCAAGATCACATTGCTGGCTCATGGGCATCCTTCTATCCACCAGGACCACCTCGCCCGTTTCCCACGACTTACCAAAGATGATGGAAAGTGGCCTAGCAATGACCTCCGCCAGTTCCCTCAGCACCCGTGGGTGCATTCCATCCGGACCCATAGATTTACAGAAGTCCAGATTGCATAGCTGATCCCTAACCAAATCCTCATCTACCAAAGCAAACTCCTCCTTTGTCCTGACTCCTTCTGGGGCTATAGAAATCCGGGGACCTCGGGGAGAGTCTGCAGGAGTAGAGACAGAGGCAAAGAAGGCATTCAGCAGCTCTGCCTTCTCTATATCCTCTGTCTCCAGGGCACCCACTTCGTTCAGCAGTGGGCCTATATTGCCTCCTGTGTTCGTGCTTTGCTGTGCTGTGCTCAGCCGAGAGCAGGCACCGGAGATGTTAGATTCAAATGCACTTTGAGACAGGAAAGAGAGGAGAGACAGCAATGTATGTGTCACCCTTGCAAAGCTCACAGTGTGCTGAAGATGGCGATGGAGATCTTTCACTCCTGCCTCTTTAGGTGTGGAAGAAGAGTTTAAAAGCTTGTGACCTACTCTGCTTTGCTCAGCCCAGAGCAGGCACCGAATAAGATGGATTCAAAGGCACTTTGAGGTAGGAAAGTGAGGAGAGACTGCATGTGTGTGTCACCCTAGAAAAGCTTACTGTCTGCTGAAGATGTCCAGCAAGGACTTTCACTCCTGACTCTTTTCCTGTGGCAGCAGAGTTCAAACGTTCGTGCTTTGCTCTCCTGTGCTCAGCCGAGAGCAGGAACCGGAGATGTTGGATTTGAATGCACTTTGAGTTAGAAAAGTGAAGAGAGACAGCATGTGTCACCCTCGCTAAGCTCACTGTGTGCTGAAGATGCCCAGCAACAACTTTCAAACCTGGCTCTTTTCCTGTGGCAGCAGAGTTCAAACGTTCTTGCTGTGCTGGGCTCAGCCGAGAGCAGGCAATTAATAAGATGGATTCAAATGTACTTTGAGGTAGGAAAGTGAGGAGAGACAGCATGTGAGTGTCACCCTAGCAAAGCTCACGGTGTGCTGAAGATGCCCAGCAACAAGTTTCAAACCTGGCTCTTTTCCTGTGGGAGCAGAGTTCAAACGTTTGTGAATCAATCTGCTGTGCCCAGCCGAAAGCAGGCACCGGAGATGTTGGATTCAAATGGACTTCGAGTTAGGAAAGTGAGGAGAGACAGCATGTGAGCGTTACCCTTGCAAAGCTCAATGTGTGCTGAAGATGCCCAGCAACAACTTTCAAACCTGGCTCTTTTCCTGTGGCAGCAGAGTTCATACGTTCGTGCTTTGCTGTGCTGTGCTCAGCCGAGAGCAGGTACCGGAGATTTTGGATTCAAATGCACTTTGAGGTAGGAAAGTGAGGAGAGACAGCAAAGTGTGTGTCACCCTTGCAAAGCTCACAGTGTGCTGAAGATGGCGAGGGAGATCTTTCACTCCTGGTTCTTTAGGTGTGGAAAGAGCGCTTAAAAGCTTGTGACCTACTCTGCTTTGGTCAGCCGAGAGCAGGAACCGGAGATGTTGGATTCTACGGCACTTTGAGTTAGGAAAGTGGGGAGACACATCATGTGTGTGTCACCCTTGCAAAGCTCACTGAATGCTGAAGATTCCCAGCAACAGCTGTCAAACCTGGCTCTTTTAGTGTGGTAACAGAATTCAATCGTTCGTGATCTAGTCTGCTCTGCTCAGTCGGCGCCAGGCATTGAAGATGTTGGATTCAAATGGACTTTGAGGCAGGAAAGTGAGGAGAGACAGCAATGTGTTTGTCACCCTTGTAAAGCTCACTGCGTGCTGAACATGCCCAGCAACATCTTTCAAACTTGGCTCTTTTCCTGTGGGAGCAGAGTTCAAACGTTTGTGCTTTACTCTGCTGTGCTCAGCCGATACAAGGCACTGGTGATATTGGATTCAAATGGACTTTGCAGTAGGAAAATGAGAAGTGACAGCAATGCGTGTGTCACGCTTGCAAAGCTCACTGTGCGCTGCGGATGCCCAGAAAGATCATTCAAACCTGGCTCTTTGGCTTTGAGAGCAGAGTTAAAATGTTCGCGCACTACTATGCTGTTCTCAGATGAGACAGGGCACCGGAGATGTTGGATTAAAAGGACTTTGAGGAAGGAAAGTGAGGAGAGATAACAATGTGTGTGTCACCCTTGCAAAGCTCACTGTGTGCTGGAGATGCTCAGCCAGATCATTCAAATACGGCTGTTTGGCTCTAAGAGCAGAGATCAAATGCTCGTGGTCTACTCTGCTCTGCACAGCCGAGAGCAGGCACCGGAGTTGTTGAATTCAAATGGACTTTGAGGTAGGAAAGTGAGGAGAGACAGCATGTAAGTGTCACGCTAGCAAAGCTCACGGTGTGGTGAATATGACCAGCAACATCTTTCAAACCTGGCTCTTTTCCTGTGGGAGAAGAGTTCAAACGTTCGAGCTCTACTCTGCTGTTCTCAGCCGACACAAGGCACCGGAGATCTTGGATTGAAATGGACTTTGAGTTAGGAAAGTGAGGAGCGACAGCAATGTGTGTGTCACAGTTGCAAATCTGTCTGTGTGCTGAAGGAACTTTTTGACCAAGCTCTTTGCCTCTGTTAGCAGAATCGAAACTTTACTGCTCTACTCACACTGCTGCTGCTCAGCAGAGATGGGGCACTGGAGAGTTTGGATTGGATTGGGACTGTTAGGAGATAAAACCATTAGCGATAGCAATATATGTGTCATAGTTGCAAATCTGACTTTGTACTGAAGATGCCCGGAAGAAGCTTTCCCTCCTGGCTCTACTGTTCTGTTTGCAGAGGCCAAACATTACCTTTCTTCTCACTCTGCTGCTGCTCAGCAGAGAGCGGGCAACAGAGAGGTTTTATTCAAATGGAGTTTCAGGTGATAAAGTGATTAGCTATAGCAATGTGTATGTCACACTTGCAAATCTGTGTGCTGAAGATGACCAAAAGAATCTTTCCGGCCTGGCTTTTCGGCTGTAGTAGCAAAGTCCAAACATCACTGTTCTGCTCACACTTCTGCTGCTCAGCAGGGAGTGGGCACCCGAGAGGATAGATTCAAATGGACTTTTAAGAGATAAAGCTGTTAGCTATAGCAGTGTGTGCGTCACTGCTGCAAACCTCACTGTGTGCTTCTCAAAAGCAGCTTTCTGGCCTGGCTCTTCAACTGTCGTAGCAGAGTGCAGATTTCACTGTTCTGCTCGCTCTGCTGCTGCTCACAGAGACCGAGAACCTGAGAGGTTAGATTCAAACACTGTTTTGTGAGATGAAGTGAAGAGTGACAGCGATGTGTGTGTCACTGTTGCAAATCTGACTGTGTGCTGAAGATGCCCAGCAGCATCTTTCACTCCTGGCTCTTTGACTGTGTTATCAGAGACCAAACGTTAGTGCTATACTCACTCTGCTGCTGCTCAAACAAGAGCAGGCATTGTAGAGGTTGGATTAAAATGGACTTTGCTGTAGGAAAGTGAGGCGTGTCAGCAATGTGCGTCACAGTTGCAAAGCTCACTGTGTGCTGAATATGATCAGCAGGAACTTTCCCTCCATGGTCTTCTGCTGTTTTAGCAGAGTCCAATCTTCACTGCTCTACTCACTCTGCTGCTGCTCACAGCGAGCAGGCACTGGAGATGCTGGATTCAGTTTTACTTTGAGGTAGGAAAGTGAGGAGCAACAGCAACGTATGTGTCACAGTTGCAAAGCTCGCTGAGTGCTGAAAATGCTCAGAAGAAGCTTCCCCTCCTGGCTCTTCTGCTCTGTTTGCAGACTCCATACGTTAACTTTCTCTCTGCTGCTGCTCAGCAGAGAGCATGCACCAGAGAGTTTTATTGAAATGGAGTTTTAGGAGGTAAAGCAATTAGTGATTGCTATATGTGTGTCACAGTAGCAAAGCTCAATGTGTGCTGATCAGAAGCGGCTTTCTGGCCTGGTTCCTTGTCTTTGTTGACAGAGTCCAAACTTGACTGATCTGGTCACTCTGCTGCTGCTCAGCAGAAAGTGGGAACCAGAGAGGTTGTAATCAAATGCAGTTTTATGAGATCAAGCGGGGAGTGACAGCAATGTGTGTGTCACAGTTGCAAATCTGGCTGTGTGCTGAAGATGCCCAGCAGAAGCTTTCTGGCATGGCTCTTCAAATGTGGTAGCAGAGTTCAAACTTCACTGTTCTGCTTACTCTGCTGCTGCGCAGCAGAGAGCGATCAATGGAGAGGTTTTATTGAAATGGAGTTTCAGGAGATAAAGCAGTTAGCGATAGGTGTCATGATGTGTGTGTCACAGTTGCAAAGATCACTGTGTGCTAAAGAAGACCAGAAGGAGCATTTTGACATAGCTGTTCGGCTCTGTTAGCCGAGTCCAAACGTTAACTGCTATTCTCACTCCGCTTCTGCTCAGCAGAGAGCAGGCACACAAGAGGTTTTAATAAAATGGAGTTTTAGGACATAAAACCGTTATCGACATCAATGTGTGTGTCACAGTTGCAAATCTGACTGCGTGCTGAAGATGCCCAGCAGAAGTTTTCTGGCCTGGGTGTTCCACTGTGGTAGCAGAGTCCAAACATCACTGTTCTTCTCACTCTGCTTCTGTTCAGCAGAGAGTGGTCACCGGAGAGGTTGCATTCAAATGCAGTTTTAGGAAATAAAGTGAGGAGTGACAGCAATGAGTGTGTCACAGTTGCAAATCTGACTGTGAGCAGAAGATGCCCAGAAGCAGCTTTCTGGCCTGGCTCTTCCACTGTGGTAGCAGAGTCCAAATTTTCGTGCCGTACTCACTCTGCTGCTGCTCAGCAGAGAGCGGGCACCAGAGAGATTGGATTCAAATGGACTTTTAAGAGATAAAGCTATTAGCTATAGCAACGTGTGTGTCACTGTTGCAAACCTCATTGTGGGGTGACATCTGTTGGAACGATGGTACTGCATGGTACAAGTAATCCAGGAGGTTCCTCGATTGTGTGGAAGACAGCTTCCTTCTGCAAGTAATAGAGGAGCCAACAAGGAGAGGTGCCATGCTTGAACTTGTGCTCACCAACAAGGAAGGGCTTGTTGAGAATGTGGTACTCCAGGGCAGCCTTGGATGCAGCGATCACAAGAGGGTCGAATTTGAGATCCCCAGGACAGTGAGAAGAGTGTGTAGCAAGCTCACTGCCCTGGACTTCAAAAGAGCAGACTTTGGCCTCTTCAGGAGCCTGCTTAGTAAGGTTCCATGGGATATAGCCCTGGAGTGAAGAGGGTCCCAAGACTCTTGGTTGATATTCAAGGATCACCTGCTACAAGCTCAGGAGTGCTGCATCCCAACAGGAAGGAAGTGCAGCAGGAGGGCCAGGAGACCTCCTTGGTAGGATAAGGAGCTGCTGAGGAAAATTCAAAGGAAAAAAGAGGCTTATAAAAAATGGAAGCAAGGACAGGCGGCCTGGGTAGAGTACAGGGATGTTGTCGGGGATGCTAGGGACCAGGTTAGGAAGGCTAAGGCCCAGTTAGAATTAAACCTAGCCAGAGATGTTAAGGATAACAGGAAGGGATTCTACAGGTACATAGCAAACAAAAAAAAGACTACGGACAACATAGGCCCCCTGAGGAAGCTCTTGGGAGAACTGGCTACGCAGTATTTGAAGAAGGCTGAGGTTCTCAATGACTTCTTTGCCTCGGTCTTCACTGGCAAAGGCTCGGACTGCACCACCCAGGTCTTAGAAGGTAGACGCAGGGACTGTGAGAATGAAGACCTTGGGCCCACTGTAGGAGAGGATCTGGTTTGAGACCATCTCAAAATCTGAATGCGCACAAGTCCATGGAACCTGATGGAATCCATCCGCGGGTTCTGAAGCAGCTGGCGAATGAAGCTGCTAAGCCACTGTCCATCATATCTGAAAAATCATGGCAGTCAGGTGAAGTTCCCCACGACTGGAAAAAGGGAAATATAACCCCCATTATCAAGAAGGGGAAAATGGAAGATCCGGGGAATTACAGACCAGTCCACAGCAGAGGTCCACACTCTTCACAAATCCGATATCCTGGCCCGTGCTTTACAGACCCAGGATGCTCGGTCTGTGTCTCGGTTACACCTATTATCATGCAATTACGTAACTTTGTTGCTTTTCAGTCATACATACACGAACATTCACTCTGTCTCTACACCAACCAGTTCCCTCAAGGATGCCTGGAATTACGGCGAGAGGAACACACCGGCCTTCCCACCCAACCGAAAGATACTTACAGTCCGTTGTTCTCATCCGGGCCTTCGTGCACAATTACGGGTATTTTATACTACAGTTTTCCGGGAGCTCGATTTCTTTGGTTATTGCCTCTCTGTTCGTTGATCTCTTGAGACTAACCGAGACTACAACCCCCGAGCCACAATTTGTGGGGGCGCATCTCGTAAGAGCTACAGTCCCAAGCAGCCACACAGAGATCACGTCGGGGTCACCAATTTTACCATCTCGTTTCCCAACCTAACTGTAGCCAGGGGCTCTGCTAGGGAGAGTTTAGAATCTTCCCCCACTCCTCCTCAGTCTTCATCTAAAGTAATAGTTCTCTCTGCCTGTCCTGATGTTCCACTAAATCTCTAGTTTTTATTTTGATTCTGAGGGCATTCTCTCTTCCAGTGCAACATACGGAGTTTGTTCACAAATCTTTTCATGTAATCCTTCTTTCCTCTCCTCCCGGGCAGCTCCCCCCTTTCCTGGTTTCTTGTGTGATAGCTACAGCCAACAATTTTTCTTTTTTTTCCCTTAAACATTTCAGTTTTGCTCTGAAGCTTATCTTATACCCGACATATACATTAAAAAATTCCAAGTTGAAACCTGACACACTATAACCCACAATACACAATATTGTATTATATTAATGATCATATTGTTATAAAAACTTCCCACAGACATGAATTTGTCTGATTAATTTTATTTACAATTGATTAGTATTGAGAGGCAATAAGCAAGCAGCGCTCGGTGCGCCGGGGAGTCTCCGCTCCACCTACGACGCACACCTACTCCCAAAGATTCTGTCTTTTTATACTCTTTTGTGTCTGGTATACGTGTCCTTTCACATATTGTAAAGTGTCCTTTTATGGTATGATCCGAGTCTGCGCCAGTCTGCTGCTAGAGGTCTTTATCTTCCTTCCTTGGAGATTGTTGAATCGAAGGTCTCAAATCTCCCTGTTTTGTGACTTCTACACAATAGGTGTCAAGCCTTTTTTACATTACCGTATATCTGCAGTTAGCATCAGGCTTAGCATCAGCATATCTATACGTCCGTGCTTGAGGTTACAACCTCGCATACGCATGTGTTAGTTTAAAGTTTATCTTGGTTAATAGAGTTAAATGCAAAATAAATTCAATAGTTTTCTAAGTTACTGACACGAATCACACGCACATTCCTCACAATATGAATTATTATGTTAAGTATATTAATAATCAGGGACTCAAACCCCTTTCCACCACCATTTGAACCATTTCAGGGAACTGAAATTAGTGGTGGACTAATTGCGATAGGTCTCCCAGGCCACATTCATTATCTTTCCCAAATCATTTTGGTCCTTTCCTTCCTTCCTCAAATTCAGGATCAATAGTAGTATATTTATGCATCACCTCTTTTAATCTTTCCACAAATCCATACGGTGATTCATTTGTATCTTGCTTTACTTTATATAGCTCAGACCAGCTCACTGCCCTGGGGACCACATTCCTAATACCAAATAAAATCTACCTCCAGTATTGTTTCAAAGCCTGCCTGTCCTGGTCCCGGTTAGGGTCTCAGTTAGGATTGGGGGTAGGTACTTGAAGATTCACTGTACCTGCCCATATGCCTTCTCTTATTTGTTGCATTACCGCTGTCCAAGCCATATGAATAATCATATTCCTGTCAACACTCTCAAAAGCATGATGCATGATTACCAGCCACTTGTTTCCAAATATTCTAAACTGTAATGGTGAACGGAATCTTCATCATGACCAGACCATCGTGGCCCACAGCTTGTCTTAAAGGCGCAATCAGAGTTTCCCCTCATTTTCCTCTAGTTTGCCCTGCTGTAGGGCTAAAACCTTCAGCCCCCTCTAATATCTCTGGTGCCTGTGCTGGTGCTTGTGCTTAATTCTCATTGTCAGTACCTTCAGCCCCATTGCTCACAATACCCCTTCTCTGGGCGGCTACCATCAAATCCAGATCCTCCGCATTCCTCAAAGTCTGGTGCATAACTGTCCTATGCTGCAATAAGAGCAACAGCGTTTAAGCAAATTTTACTGTCTTTCTCCAAGGACAATACTAACAGGTCCTGGGGTGCAAAACTAAAGCTAAAATCCTTTTGCTGTTCCAGATGATATCTCAAAGTGAAAAACATTTCTGCATAAGCTACTTCATCCCACTTTCCTTCTCGTCTCAAGAATAACATCCACCATTGATAACAGTATTTTACCAGAGTCACCTGAGTAACTGAACTCCTCAGGTGTCCACCACTTTGTTCTGAAGTCTCCCAAGTGACCAAGCCACCCAGGAGTTCCCCAATTTGTTTCCAGTGTTGCAAAATGCAACCCAGTGGGTATTTCTTCAAACCCCCCTAGGGAGGCAGTGATCCTGACCTCCACCCAAATTGTTACAAAATGCAACCCAGTGGGGGACCTTTTCAGAATCCTCCCTTTGGAGGCAGTGGTACCCATGATCCTGACTGCTACCAAATACCAAAGTCCAGACCACCAAAACCAAACTACCTTTTACCCAACATGCAGGGTGTTCCGCTGCTCCTTACATGGAAAGGGACCAAAAAGAATGCCTTTTTAAAGAAATTAAACCAGGGTCTTACAGAGGTCCCAACTCGGCCCGGGGAGCTGTGGTTCTTTCAGGGAAAAACCCCTCATGCTGGCATGAAGGTCCCAGACACTACACAGATACGTGGGAAACATGGCTGGGTTTCCCTATTCGGGCGCCAAATTGTTACCATAAAAGTCGGTCAGAGAAATTTTCAGTTTGGAGTATGTCGTGGTTTTAGCCCAGCCGGCAACCCAGAACCACGCAGCTGCTCGTTCACTCCCCCTCTTCTTCCTCCCCCAGCTCCCGAAGAGATGGGGAGGAGAACCAAAAGAATGTAACTCCCACGGGTTGAGGTAATGACAGTCCAGTAACTAAGGTTAACAAAACCATTACTGCTACCACCAATAATAATAATGATAAGGGAAATAAGAAGGCAAGAGAATACAACCACTCACCACCCACCGATACCCAGCCCAGTCCGAGCAGAGATATAAGCCTTCCAGGTAACTGCACCCAGTTTCTATACTGGGCATGACATGCTGTGTTATGGAATACCTCTGTGGGTAGTTCGGGTCAGGTGTCCTGTCTCTGCTTCCTCCCAGCTTCCCCTCCTCCCTGGCAGAGCACGAGGCTCAGAAAGTCCTTGGTCAGAGTAAACATTACTTAGCAACAGCTGAAAACATTAGTGTCATTAGTGTTGTTCCCAGGCTGAAAGTCAAAAACACAGCACTGCACAAGCTACTAAGAAGGAGAAAAATGACTGCTACTGCTGAACCCAGGACAGTTCATATTACCGTGTAAAACTTTTGGTGTGGTGCTAACTTTAGTCATCATTAGTTACTGCTTAGTTTCCCATTGCTACAATAACTAAATTGCTGTTTATATTAAACTCACACCAGAAGAATAATAGGTGAAAGTTCCACATAATTTCTCTGAAGAAATAACTCTGAAGTTCTGAAGTTGACTTAAACTTCCAGAAGCTAGCCGGCTTAAATGCTACAGTTTGATATATCTTCTATTTCTATTCTATTTCCTTGCCGTAGGAGATTTCACATTTGCCATAAAATCTGAAGCAGTCAGAAACTCATACGACACAGGAAAAGGTCTTACAACATGAGACATTCTGCCTGTGGGAAAAAAAAAAAAATAGAATTGGTGCAATGTAACACGGATCTGGTTGTACCAAACATTGCTTAAAGTAAACCAGTTTCTCAAAGTGAGGTGTGCCTTTGGAGCAGGGAATACTATGTTGACCTCAATTGCTCAATATTTGTGAAGCTAAACATGCAATTTCAGAAACTTTGAGCCATGATCTAGCAACACCTTCCCATTGCCCAACGACATCTCCTATTCTTACTTCTCTCTGTGCAGGGTCCTGCATTCATGGCATTCCCACGTGGTGGCAAGACACCGGGAGAGGATGAGAAGAGCCCGGAGCACAAGCTGAGTCTTTGCCATTCGTAGTACTCATATGTGCAAAGGTGAGCATGGACCAGCTTCAGGACAGACCTGGGCCAGCTGGGGGCTGATGGCCCAGCTGGCAGTGGGGTGAAGCAAATCCCAGAGCCGTGGGTCTGGACAAGGATAGCATTCCTTTCTCATGTCCTGGCTCAATCCCCAATGCCTGGTGCCTCTCTGCACCCCCAAGCACAGTCAGCACTGTGGGGTTGAGTGGGACCATAGGGTGGCCATGACTGAGAGCGGAGAGGCAGGAGGGTCTTGGTCAAGATGTGGGACTTTCTCCTCGTTGTGGTAGGAGACTTTCCCCAGGGACCCAGTGGGCTTTGCAAGAAGCAGCGACCCGCCTCCTCAGGAAAGTAGTGGAACAGCCCGTTTCTGTGATGGTGAGGAAGAGTTCCCCATGTAAGGATCTCCAAACATATCCCTTGCCTAGCAATGCCCTTTCTTCCTTCGACTTCCTGCAAACCCTGGGCCAAGGGGGTCTTCTCCTGACAGCTCTCATGGTGTGGAGCGCTGCAGGCTGGGATCGCATCCCAGGCACCATGGCTCTGATCTTTCCAGCGAGAAGCAGATCTCACCACATGTGTCTTGACTAGAACTGTAGTGTTGCCCTGCACCTCTCTCTGCACACAAGGCTGCAGAGCTTTCTATTCAGTTCCTCAGCTCTGGGGAGCAGAGCCAATGCACAACAGCGGGATCCAGGAAAGCCTCTGAGGCACAGAGGCTCCCAAGATTGATGTCCAGCAAAAGTCTCCTCCAGGATCACAAGCAGCAGCGCCGGCCAACCAGGCTGTTACCAGCAGTGCTTGCATCTGATCAGTAAAAACCTCTATGCAAAGCACTGTGTCTGACACTGTGGGTCTTTCCTTGGTGGCTGTGAAATACGCACTCAGCGGTGGGTGAGCTTTGGTGGGGCAGGGCAAGGCCACTGCAGGACAGAGGAGTTTCAGTCCTACTGAAGGGCAGCCCTGTCCCAAGGCTTTGCTATAGCAGCTCGGCTGCAGCCCTGCTCTTGGTGGTCCCTGCCCCTTCTGGTCTCTGGCAGTGTGCCCTGCCATGGCTGCACAGCTCTGCTGTGGAGGGTGGAGAGGAGAGGAGGGAAGAGGAGAAAGAAGCACAGTGCTGGGCACCCAGGGCAACAGAGCTGCCAGGGCAGCACCCACAGGCTTGTAGAGCCAGGGCCCCGTACCTGGAGGCCAGCTGTGTCAGAGGTGCCCCGAGCAGGGACAATGAAACCCTAGGCAGGAAGCGTGCCTGGGCAGAGGGAAGCTATGGGGGGGCAGCTTTTCGGTTGGGTAGCTTGGCTCTGCCAAAGCACTGCTCAGGTTCCTGAGCTTTTTGTTCGACACTTGCTGGTTAGAACGGCAGGGGGGAGCTGAAGGGCCATAGGGACACTTCTGAAAGTCCTCTCCAGACACGGGAGGGGACATAATGCCTGCCCCTGGGGGCCTGAGAGCAGGCTGTGCTTTGTATCTGGGAGCAGAGTTCAAACGTTCGTGCTTTACCCTGCAGTGCTCATCTGGCAGCAAGCACCGGAGATGTTGGATTCCAATGCACTTTGAGGTAGAAAGAGAGAAGTGACAGCACCGTGTTTGTCACCCTTGCAAAGCGCACTGTGTGCTGAACATGCCCAGCAGCATATTTCACTCCTGACTCTTTTCCTGTGGGAGCAGCGTTCAAGCGTTCGTTCTTTACTCTGCTGTGCTCAGAGAGCACCAGGCACCAGAGATGTTGGATTCACATGCACTTTAGGTTAGGAAAGTGAGGAGAGACAGCAATGTGTGTGTAACCCTTCAGAGCTCTCTGTGTGCTGAAGATGCCCAGCAACAAGTATCACTCTTGGCTCTTTGGCTGTGGGAGCAGAGCTCAAACATTCGTGCATTACTCTGCTGTGCTCAGAGAGCACCAGGCACCAGAGATGTTGGATTCAAATGCACTTTGAGGTAAGAAAGTGAGGAGAGACAGCAATGTGTGTGTCAATCTACAAAGCTCCCTGTGTGCTGAAGAGGCCCAGCAACATATTTCACTCCTGGCTCTTTGGCTGTGGGAGCATAGTACAAACGTTCGTGATTTACTCTGCTGTGCTCAGAGAGCAGCAGATACCAAAGATGTTGGAATCAAATGCACTTTGATGTAAGAAAGTGAGGAGAGACAGCAATGAGTCTGTCACCCTTGCAAATCTCCCCGGGTGCTGAACATGCCCAGCAACATCAGTAACACCTGGATCTGCAGCTCTGGGAGCAGAGTTCAAACGTTCGTGCTTCAATCTGCTGTGCTCAGAGAGCGCCAGGCACCGGAGATGTTAGATTCAAATGCACTTTGAGACAGGAAAGAGAGGAGAGACAGCAATGTATGTGTCACCCTTGCAAAGCTCACTGTGTGCTGAAGATGGCGAGGGAGATCTTTCACTCCTTTCTCTTTAGGTGTGGAAGCAGAGTTTAAAAGATTGTAACCTACTCTGCTGTGCTCAGCCGAGAGCAGGCATCGAGTAAGATGGATTCAAATGCACTTTGAGGTAGCAAAATGAGGAGAGACCGCATGTCTGCGTCACCCCTGCAAAGCTCACTGTTTGCTGAAGATGCCCACCAAGAACTTTCGAACCTGGCTCTTTTCCTGTGGCAGCAGAGTTCAAACGTTCGTGCTTTGCTGTGCTGTGCTCACCCGAGAGAAGGCACCGGAGATTCTGGATTCAAATGCACTTTGAGGTAGGAAAGTGAAGAGAGACAGCATGTGTCACCCTCGCTAAGCTCACTGTGTGCTGTAGATGCCCAGCAACAACTTTCAAACCTGCCTCTTTTCCTGTGGCCGCAGAGTTCAAACGTTCGTGCTTTGCTGTGCTCAGAGAGCACCAGGCACCAGAGATTTTGGATTCAAATGCACTTTTAGGAAGGAAAGAGAGGAGAGACAGCAATGAGTCTGTCACCCTAGCAAAGCTCCCTGGGTGTTGAACATGCCTAGCAACATCATTCACAGAATCACAGAATCCCAAGGGTTGGAAGGGACCTCAAAAGATCGTCTAGTCCAACCCCCCTGCAAGAGCAGGGTAACCTACAGTACATCACACAGGAAATTGTCCAGGCGGGCCTTGAATATCTCCAGTGTAGGAGACTCCACAACCCCCCTAGGCAACCTGTTCCAGTGCTCTGTCACTCTTACAGTAAAGAAGTTCTTCCTGATGTTAACGTGGAACTTCCTATGCTCCAGTTTAGGCCCATTGCCCCTTGTCCTATCACTGGATATCACTGAAAAAAGCCTAGCTCCATCATCCTGACACCTACCCTTCACATATTTGTAAACGTTGATGAGGTCACCCCTCAGTGTCCTCTTCTCCAAGCTAAAGAGACCCAGCTCCCTCAGCCTCTCCTCATAAGGGAGATGTTCCACTCTCTTAATAATCTTTGTGGCTCTGCGCTGGACTCCTTCAAGCAATTCCCTGTCCTTCTTGAACAGAGGGGCCCAGAACTGGACGCAATATTCCAGATGCGGCCTCACCACGGCTTAGAGGGGGAGGAGAACCTCTCTTGACCTACTAACCACACCCTTTCTAATGCACCCTAAGATGCATTTTTGCCTTCTTGGCCGCAAGATCACATTGCTGGCTCATGGGCATCCTTCTATCCACCAGGACCACCTCGCCCGTTTCCCACGACTTACCAAAGATGATGGAAAGTGGCCTAGCAATGACCTCCGCCAGTTCCCTCAGCACCCGTGGGTGCATTCCATCCGGACCCATCGATTTACAGAAGTCCAGATTGCATAGCTGATCCCTAACCAAATCCTCATCTACCAAAGCAAACTCCTCCTTTGTCCTGACTCCTTCTGGGGCTATAGAAATCCGGGGACCTCGGGGAGAGTCTGCAGGAGTAGAGACAGAGGCAAAGAAGGCATTCAGCAGCTCTGCCTTCTCTATATCCTCTGTCTCCAGGGCACCCACTTCGTTCAGCAGTGGGCCTATATTGCCTCCTGTGTTCGTGCTTTGCTGTGCTGTGCTCAGCCGAGAGCAGGCACCGGAGATGTTAGATTCAAATGCACTTTGAGACAGGAAAGAGAGGAGAGACAGCAATGTATGTGTCACCCTTGCAAAGCTCACAGTGTGCTGAAGATGGCGATGGAGATCTTTCACTCCTGCCTCTTTAGGTGTGGAAGAAGAGTTTAAAAGCTTGTGACCTACTCTGCTTTGCTCAGCCCAGAGCAGGCACCGAATAAGATGGATTCAAAGGCACTTTGAGGTAGGAAAGTGAGGAGAGACTGCATGTGTGTGTCACCCTAGAAAAGCTTACTGTCTGCTGAAGATGTCCAGCAAGGACTTTCACTCCTGACTCTTTTCCTGTGGCAGCAGAGTTCAAACGTTCGTGCTTTGCTCTCCTGTGCTCAGCCGAGAGCAGGAACCGGAGATGTTGGATTTGAATGCACTTTGAGTTAGAAAAGTGAAGAGAGACAGCATGTGTCACCCTCGCTAAGCTCACTGTGTGCTGAAGATGCCCAGCAACAACTTTCAAACCTGGCTCTTTTCCTGTGGCAGCAGAGTTCAAACGTTCTTGCTGTGCTGGGCTCAGCCGAGAGCAGGCAATTAATAAGATGGATTCAAATGTACTTTGAGGTAGGAAAGTGAGGAGAGACAGCATGTGAGTGTCACCCTAGCAAAGCTCACGGTGTGCTGAAGATGCCCAGCAACAAGTTTCAAACCTGGCTCTTTTCCTGTGGGAGCAGAGTTCAAACGTTTGTGAATCAATCTGCTGTGCCCAGCCGAAAGCAGGCACCGGAGATGTTGGATTCAAATGGACTTCGAGTTAGGAAAGTGAGGAGAGACAGCATGTGAGCGTTACCCTTGCAAAGCTCAATGTGTGCTGAAGATGCCCAGCAACAACTTTCAAACCTGGCTCTTTTCCTGTGGCAGCAGAGTTCATACGTTCGTGCTTTGCTGTGCTGTGCTCAGCCGAGAGCAGGTACCGGAGATTTTGGATTCAAATGCACTTTGAGGTAGGAAAGTGAGGAGAGACAGCAAAGTGTGTGTCACCCTTGCAAAGCTCACAGTGTGCTGAAGATGGCGAGGGAGATCTTTCACTCCTGGTTCTTTAGGTGTGGAAAGAGTGCTTAAAAGCTTGTGACCTACTCTGCTTTGGTCAGCCGAGAGCAGGAACCGGAGATGTTGGATTCTACGGCACTTTGAGTTAGGAAAGTGGGGAGACACATCATGTGTGTGTCACCCTTGCAAAGCTCACTGAATGCTGAAGATTCCCAGCAACAGCTGTCAAACCTGGCTCTTTTAGTGTGGTAACAGAATTCAATCGTTCGTGATCTAGTCTGCTCTGCTCAGTCGGCGCCAGGCATTGAAGATGTTGGATTCAAATGGACTTTGAGGCAGGAAAGTGAGGAGAGACAGCAATGTGTTTGTCACCCTTGTAAAGCTCACTGCGTGCTGAACATGCCCAGCAACATCTTTCAAACTTGGCTCTTTTCCTGTGGGAGCAGAGTTCAAACGTTTGTGCTTTACTCTGCTGTGCTCAGCCGATACAAGGCACTGGTGATATTGGATTCAAATGGACTTTGCAGTAGGAAAATGAGAAGTGACAGCAATGCGTGTGTCACGCTTGCAAAGCTCACTGTGCGCTGCGGATGCCCAGAAAGATCATTCAAACCTGGCTCTTTGGCTTTGAGAGCAGAGTTAAAATGTTCGCGCACTACTATGCTGTTCTCAGATGAGACAGGGCACCGGAGATGTTGGATTAAAAGGACTTTGAGGAAGGAAAGTGAGGAGAGATAACAATGTGTGTGTCACCCTTGCAAAGCTCACTGTGTGCTGGAGATGCTCAGCCAGATCATTCAAATACGGCTGTTTGGCTCTAAGAGCAGAGATCAAATGCTCGTGGTCTACTCTGCTCTGCACAGCCGAGAGCAGGCACCGGAGTTGTTGAATTCAAATGGACTTTGAGGTAGGAAAGTGAGGAGAGACAGCATGTAAGTGTCACGCTAGCAAAGCTCACGGTGTGGTGAATATGACCAGCAACATCTTTCAAACCTGGCTCTTTTCCTGTGGGAGAAGAGTTCAAACGTTCGAGCTCTACTCTGCTGTTCTCAGCCGACACAAGGCACCGGAGATCTTGGATTGAAATGGACTTTGAGTTAGGAAAGTGAGGAGCGACAGCAATGTGTGTGTCACAGTTGCAAATCTGTCTGTGTGCTGAAGGAACTTTTTGACCAAGCTCTTTGCCTCTGTTAGCAGAATCGAAACTTTACTGCTCTACTCACACTGCTGCTGCTCAGCAGAGATGGGGCACTGGAGAGTTTGGATTGGATTGGGACTGTTAGGAGATAAAACCATTAGCGATAGCAATATATGTGTCATAGTTGCAAATCTGACTTTGTACTGAAGATGCCCGGAAGAAGCTTTCCCTCCTGGCTCTACTGTTCTGTTTGCAGAGGCCAAACATTACCTTTCTTCTCACTCTGCTGCTGCTCAGCAGAGAGCGGGCAACAGAGAGGTTTTATTCAAATGGAGTTTCAGGTGATAAAGTGATTAGCTATAGCAATGTGTATGTCACACTTGCAAATCTGTGTGCTGAAGATGACCAAAAGAATCTTTCCGGCCTGGCTTTTCGGCTGTAGTAGCAAAGTCCAAACATCACTGTTCTGCTCACACTTCTGCTGCTCAGCAGGGAGTGGGCACCCGAGAGGATAGATTCAAATGGACTTTTAAGAGATAAAGCTGTTAGCTATAGCAGTGTGTGCGTCACTGCTGCAAACCTCACTGTGTGCTTCTCAAAAGCAGCTTTCTGGCCTGGCTCTTCAACTGTCGTAGCAGAGTGCAGATTTCACTGTTCTGCTCGCTCTGCTGCTGCTCACAGAGACCGAGAACCTGAGAGGTTAGATTCAAACACTGTTTTGTGAGATGAAGTGAAGAGTGACAGCGATGTGTGTGTCACTGTTGCAAATCTGACTGTGTGCTGAAGATGCCCAGCAGCATCTTTCACTCCTGGCTCTTTGACTGTGTTATCAGAGACCAAACGTTAGTGCTATACTCACTCTGCTGCTGCTCAAACAAGAGCAGGCATTGTAGAGGTTGGATTAAAATGGACTTTGCTGTAGGAAAGTGAGGCGTGTCAGCAATGTGCGTCACAGTTGCAAAGCTCACTGTGTGCTGAATATGATCAGCAGGAACTTTCCCTCCATGGTCTTCTGCTGTTTTAGCAGAGTCCAATCTTCACTGCTCTACTCACTCTGCTGCTGCTCACAGCGAGCAGGCACTGGAGATGCTGGATTCAGTTTTACTTTGAGGTAGGAAAGTGAGGAGCAACAGCAACGTATGTGTCACAGTTGCAAAGCTCGCTGAGTGCTGAAAATGCTCAGAAGAAGCTTCCCCTCCTGGCTCTTCTGCTCTGTTTGCAGACTCCATACGTTAACTTTCTCTCTGCTGCTGCTCAGCAGAGAGCATGCACCAGAGAGTTTTATTGAAATGGAGTTTTAGGAGGTAAAGCAATTAGTGATTGCTATATGTGTGTCACAGTAGCAAAGCTCAATGTGTGCTGATCAGAAGCGGCTTTCTGGCCTGGTTCCTTGTCTTTGTTGACAGAGTCCAAACTTGACTGATCTGGTCACTCTGCTGCTGCTCAGCAGAAAGTGGGAACCAGAGAGGTTGTAATCAAATGCAGTTTTATGAGATCAAGCGGGGAGTGACAGCAATGTGTGTGTCACAGTTGCAAATCTGGCTGTGTGCTGAAGATGCCCAGCAGAAGCTTTCTGGCATGGCTCTTCAAATGTGGTAGCAGAGTTCAAACTTCACTGTTCTGCTTACTCTGCTGCTGCGCAGCAGAGAGCGATCAATGGAGAGGTTTTATTGAAATGGAGTTTCAGGAGATAAAGCAGTTAGCGATAGGTGTCATGATGTGTGTGTCACAGTTGCAAAGATCACTGTGTGCTAAAGAAGACCAGAAGGAGCATTTTGACATAGCTGTTCGGCTCTGTTAGCCGAGTCCAAACGTTAACTGCTATTCTCACTCCGCTTCTGCTCAGCAGAGAGCAGGCACACAAGAGGTTTTAATAAAATGGAGTTTTAGGACATAAAACCGTTATCGACATCAATGTGTGTGTCACAGTTGCAAATCTGACTGCGTGCTGAAGATGCCCAGCAGAAGTTTTCTGGCCTGGGTGTTCCACTGTGGTAGCAGAGTCCAAACATCACTGTTCTTCTCACTCTGCTTCTGTTCAGCAGAGAGTGGTCACCGGAGAGGTTGCATTCAAATGCAGTTTTAGGAAATAAAGTGAGGAGTGACAGCAATGAGTGTGTCACAGTTGCAAATCTGACTGTGAGCAGAAGATGCCCAGAAGCAGCTTTCTGGCCTGGCTCTTCCACTGTGGTAGCAGAGTCCAAATTTTCGTGCCGTACTCACTCTGCTGCTGCTCAGCAGAGAGCGGGCACCAGAGAGATTGGATTCAAATGGACTTTTAAGAGATAAAGCTATTAGCTATAGCAACGTGTGTGTCACTGTTGCAAACCTCATTGTGGGGTGACATCTGTTGGAACGATGGTACTGCATGGTACAAGTAATCCAGGAGGTTCCTCGATTGTGTGGAAGACAGCTTCCTTCTGCAAGTAATAGAGGAGCCAACAAGGAGAGGTGCCATGCTTGAACTTGTGCTCACCAACAAGGAAGGGCTTGTTGAGAATGTGGTACTCCAGGGCAGCCTTGGATGCAGCGATCACAAGAGGGTCGAATTTGAGATCCCCAGGACAGTGAGAAGAGTGTGTAGCAAGCTCACTGCCCTGGACTTCAAAAGAGCAGACTTTGGCCTCTTCAGGAGCCTGCTTAGTAAGGTTCCATGGGATATAGCCCTGGAGTGAAGAGGGTCCCAAGACTCTTGGTTGATATTCAAGGATCACCTGCTACAAGCTCAGGAGTGCTGCATCCCAACAGGAAGGAAGTGCAGCAGGAGGGCCAGGAGACCTCCTTGGTAGGATAAGGAGCTGCTGAGGAAAATTCAAAGGAAAAAAGAGGCTTATAAAAAATGGAAGCAAGGACAGGCGGCCTGGGTAGAGTACAGGGATGTTGTCGGGGATGCTAGGGACCAGGTTAGGAAGGCTAAGGCCCAGTTAGAATTAAACCTAGCCAGAGATGTTAAGGATAACAGGAAGGGATTCTACAGGTACATAGCAAACAAAAAAAAGACTACGGACAACATAGGCCCCCTGAGGAAGCTCTTGGGAGAACTGGCTACGCAGTATTTGAAGAAGGCTGAGGTTCTCAATGACTTCTTTGCCTCGGTCTTCACTGGCAAAGGCTCGGACTGCACCACCCAGGTCTTAGAAGGTAGACGCAGGGACTGTGAGAATGAAGACCTTGGGCCCACTGTAGGAGAGGATCTGGTTTGAGACCATCTCAAAATCTGAATGCGCACAAGTCCATGGAACCTGATGGAATCCATCCGCGGGTTCTGAAGCAGCTGGCGAATGAAGCTGCTAAGCCACTGTCCATCATATCTGAAAAATCATGGCAGTCAGGTGAAGTTCCCCACGACTGGAAAAAGGGAAATATAACCCCCATTATCAAGAAGGGGAAAATGGAAGATCCGGGGAATTACAGACCAGTCCACAGCAGAGGTCCACACTCTTCACAAATCCGATATCCTGGCCCGTGCTTTACAGACCCAGGATGCTCGGTCTGTGTCTCGGTTACACCTATTATCATGCAATTACGTAACTTTGTTGCTTTTCAGTCATACATACACGAACATTCACTCTGTCTCTACACCAACCAGTTCCCTCAAGGATGCCTGGAATTACGGCGAGAGGAACACACCGGCCTTCCCACCCAACCGAAAGATACTTACAGTCCGTTGTTCTCATCCGGGCCTTCGTGCACAATTACGGGTATTTTATACTACAGTTTTCCGGGAGCTCGATTTCTTTGGTTATTGCCTCTCTGTTCGTTGATCTCTTGAGACTAACCGAGACTACAACCCCCGAGCCACAATTTGTGGGGGCGCATCTCGTAAGAGCTACAGTCCCAAGCAGCCACACAGAGATCACGTCGGGGTCACCAATTTTACCATCTCGTTTCCCAACCTAACTGTAGCCAGGGGCTCTGCTAGGGAGAGTTTAGAATCTTCCCCCACTCCTCCTCAGTCTTCATCTAAAGTAATAGTTCTCTCTGCCTGTCCTGATGTTCCACTAAATCTCTAGTTTTTATTTTGATTCTGAGGGCATTCTCTCTTCCAGTGCAACATACGGAGTTTGTTCACAAATCTTTTCATGTAATCCTTCTTTCCTCTCCTCCCGGGCAGCTCCCCCCTTTCCTGGTTTCTTGTGTGATAGCTACAGCCAACAATTTTTCTTTTTTTTCCCTTAAACATTTCAGTTTTGCTCTGAAGCTTATCTTATACCCGACATATACATTAAAAAATTCCAAGTTGAAACCTGACACACTATAACCCACAATACACAATATTGTATTATATTAATGATCATATTGTTATAAAAACTTCCCACAGACATGAATTTGTCTGATTAATTTTATTTACAATTGATTAGTATTGAGAGGCAATAAGCAAGCAGCGCTCGGTGCGCCGGGGAGTCTCCGCTCCACCTACGACGCACACCTACTCCCAAAGATTCTGTCTTTTTATACTCTTTTGTGTCTGGTATACGTGTCCTTTCACATATTGTAAAGTGTCCTTTTATGGTATGATCCGAGTCTGCGCCAGTCTGCTGCTAGAGGTCTTTATCTTCCTTCCTTGGAGATTGTTGAATCGAAGGTCTCAAATCTCCCTGTTTTGTGACTTCTACACAATAGGTGTCAAGCCTTTTTTACATTACCGTATATCTGCAGTTAGCATCAGGCTTAGCATCAGCATATCTATACGTCCGTGCTTGAGGTTACAACCTCGCATACGCATGTGTTAGTTTAAAGTTTATCTTGGTTAATAGAGTTAAATGCAAAATAAATTCAATAGTTTTCTAAGTTACTGACACGAATCACACGCACATTCCTCACAATATGAATTATTATGTTAAGTATATTAATAATCAGGGACTCAAACCCCTTTCCACCACCATTTGAACCATTTCAGGGAACTGAAATTAGTGGTGGACTAATTGCGATAGGTCTCCCAGGCCACATTCATTATCTTTCCCAAATCATTTTGGTCCTTTCCTTCCTTCCTCAAATTCAGGATCAATAGTAGTATATTTATGCATCACCTCTTTTAATCTTTCCACAAATCCATACGGTGATTCATTTGTATCTTGCTTTACTTTATATAGCTCAGACCAGCTCACTGCCCTGGGGACCACATTCCTAATACCAAATAAAATCTACCTCCAGTATTGTTTCAAAGCCTGCCTGTCCTGGTCCCGGTTAGGGTCTCAGTTAGGATTGGGGGTAGGTACTTGAAGATTCACTGTACCTGCCCATATGCCTTCTCTTATTTGTTGCATTACCGCTGTCCAAGCCATATGAATAATCATATTCCTGTCAACACTCTCAAAAGCATGATGCATGATTACCAGCCACTTGTTTCCAAATATTCTAAACTGTAATGGTGAACGGAATCTTCATCATGACCAGACCATCGTGGCCCACAGCTTGTCTTAAAGGCGCAATCAGAGTTTCCCCTCATTTTCCTCTAGTTTGCCCTGCTGTAGGGCTAAAACCTTCAGCCCCCTCTAATATCTCTGGTGCCTGTGCTGGTGCTTGTGCTTAATTCTCATTGTCAGTACCTTCAGCCCCATTGCTCACAATACCCCTTCTCTGGGCGGCTACCATCAAATCCAGATCCTCCGCATTCCTCAAAGTCTGGTGCATAACTGTCCTATGCTGCAATAAGAGCAACAGCGTTTAAGCAAATTTTACTGTCTTTCTCCAAGGACAATACTAACAGGTCCTGGGGTGCAAAACTAAAGCTAAAATCCTTTTGCTGTTCCAGATGATATCTCAAAGTGAAAAACATTTCTGCATAAGCTACTTCATCCCACTTTCCTTCTCGTCTCAAGAATAACATCCACCATTGATAACAGTATTTTACCAGAGTCACCTGAGTAACTGAACTCCTCAGGTGTCCACCACTTTGTTCTGAAGTCTCCCAAGTGACCAAGCCACCCAGGAGTTCCCCAATTTGTTTCCAGTGTTGCAAAATGCAACCCAGTGGGTATTTCTTCAAACCCCCCTAGGGAGGCAGTGATCCTGACCTCCACCCAAATTGTTACAAAATGCAACCCAGTGGGGGACCTTTTCAGAATCCTCCCTTTGGAGGCAGTGGTACCCATGATCCTGACTGCTACCAAATACCAAAGTCCAGACCACCAAAACCAAACTACCTTTTACCCAACATGCAGGGTGTTCCGCTGCTCCTTACATGGAAAGGGACCAAAAAGAATGCCTTTTTAAAGAAATTAAACCAGGGTCTTACAGAGGTCCCAACTCGGCCCGGGGAGCTGTGGTTCTTTCAGGGAAAAACCCCTCATGCTGGCATGAAGGTCCCAGACACTACACAGATACGTGGGAAACATGGCTGGGTTTCCCTATTCGGGCGCCAAATTGTTACCATAAAAGTCGGTCAGAGAAATTTTCAGTTTGGAGTATGTCGTGGTTTTAGCCCAGCCGGCAACCCAGAACCACGCAGCTGCTCGTTCACTCCCCCTCTTCTTCCTCCCCCAGCTCCCGAAGAGATGGGGAGGAGAACCAAAAGAATGTAACTCCCACGGGTTGAGGTAATGACAGTCCAGTAACTAAGGTTAACAAAACCATTACTGCTACCACCAATAATAATAATGATAAGGGAAATAAGAAGGCAAGAGAATACAACCACTCACCACCCACCGATACCCAGCCCAGTCCGAGCAGAGATATAAGCCTTCCAGGTAACTGCACCCAGTTTCTATACTGGGCATGACATGCTGTGTTATGGAATACCTCTGTGGGTAGTTCGGGTCAGGTGTCCTGTCTCTGCTTCCTCCCAGCTTCCCCTCCTCCCTGGCAGAGCACGAGGCTCAGAAAGTCCGTGGTCAGAGTAAACATTACTTAGCAACAGCTGAAAACATTAGTGTCATTAGTGTTGTTCCCAGGCTGAAAGTCAAAAACACAGCACTGCACAAGCTACTAAGAAGGAGAAAAATGACTGCTACTGCTGAACCCAGGACAGTTCATATTACCGTGTAAAACTTTTGGTGTGGTGCTAACTTTAGTCATCATTAGTTACTGCTTAGTTTCCCATTGCTACAATAACTAAATTGCTGTTTATATTAAACTCACACCAGAAGAATAATAGGTGAAAGTTCCACATAATTTCTCTGAAGAAATAACTCTGAAGTTCTGAAGTTGACTTAAACTTCCAGAAGCTAGCCGGCTTAAATGCTACAGTTTGATATATCTTCTATTTCTATTCTATTTCCTTGCCGTAGGAGATTTCACATTTGCCATAAAATCTGAAGCAGTCAGAAACTCATACGACACAGGAAAAGGTCTTACAACATGAGACATTCTGCCTGTGGGAAAAAAAAAAAAATAGAATTGGTGCAATGTAACACGGATCTGGTTGTACCAAACATTGCTTAAAGTAAACCAGTTTCTCAAAGTGAGGTGTGCCTTTGGAGCAGGGAATACTATGTTGACCTCAATTGCTCAATATTTGTGAAGCTAAACATGCAATTTCAGAAACTTTGAGCCATGATCTAGCAACACCTTCCCATTGCCCAACGACATCTCCTATTCTTACTTCTCTCTGTGCAGGGTCCTGCATTCATGGCATTCCCACGTGGTGGCAAGACACCGGGAGAGGATGAGAAGAGCCCGGAGCACAAGCTGAGTCTTTGCCATTCGTAGTACTCATATGTGCAAAGGTGAGCATGGACCAGCTTCAGGACAGACCTGGGCCAGCTGGGGGCTGATGGCCCAGCTGGCAGTGGGGTGAAGCAAATCCCAGAGCCGTGGGTCTGGACAAGGATAGCATTCCTTTCTCATGTCCTGGCTCAATCCCCAATGCCTGGTGCCTCTCTGCACCCCCAAGCACAGTCAGCACTGTGGGGTTGAGTGGGACCATAGGGTGGCCATGACTGAGAGCGGAGAGGCAGGAGGGTCTTGGTCAAGATGTGGGACTTTCTCCTCGTTGTGGTAGGAGACTTTCCCCAGGGACCCAGTGGGCTTTGCAAGAAGCAGCGACCCGCCTCCTCAGGAAAGTAGTGGAACAGCCCGTTTCTGTGATGGTGAGGAAGAGTTCCCCATGTAAGGATCTCCAAACATATCCCTTGCCTAGCAATGCCCTTTCTTCCTTCGACTTCCTGCAAACCCTGGGCCAAGGGGGTCTTCTCCTGACAGCTCTCATGGTGTGGAGCGCTGCAGGCTGGGATCGCATCCCAGGCACCATGGCTCTGATCTTTCCAGCGAGAAGCAGATCTCACCACATGTGTCTTGACTAGAACTGTAGTGTTGCCCTGCACCTCTCTCTGCACACAAGGCTGCAGAGCTTTCTATTCAGTTCCTCAGCTCTGGGGAGCAGAGCCAATGCACAACAGCGGGATCCAGGAAAGCCTCTGAGGCACAGAGGCTCCCAAGATTGATGTCCAGCAAAAGTCTCCTCCAGGATCACAAGCAGCAGCGCCGGCCAACCAGGCTGTTACCAGCAGTGCTTGCATCTGATCAGTAAAAACCTCTATGCAAAGCACTGTGTCTGACACTGTGGGTCTTTCCTTGGTGGCTGTGAAATACGCACTCAGCGGTGGGTGAGCTTTGGTGGGGCAGGGCAAGGCCACTGCAGGACAGAGGAGTTTCAGTCCTACTGAAGGGCAGCCCTGTCCCAAGGCTTTGCTATAGCAGCTCGGCTGCAGCCCTGCTCTTGGTGGTCCCTGCCCCTTCTGGTCTCTGGCAGTGTGCCCTGCCATGGCTGCACAGCTCTGCTGTGGAGGGTGGAGAGGAGAGGAGGGAAGAGGAGAAAGAAGCACAGTGCTGGGCACCCAGGGCAACAGAGCTGCCAGGGCAGCACCCACAGGCTTGTAGAGCCAGGGCCCCGTACCTGGAGGCCAGCTGTGTCAGAGGTGCCCCGAGCAGGGACAATGAAACCCTAGGCAGGAAGCGTGCCTGGGCAGAGGGAAGCTATGGGGGGGCAGCTTTTCGGTTGGGTAGCTTGGCTCTGCCAAAGCACTGCTCAGGTTCCTGAGCTTTTTGTTCGACACTTGCTGGTTAGAACGGCAGGGGGGAGCTGAAGGGCCATAGGGACACTTCTGAAAGTCCTCTCCAGACACGGGAGGGGACATAATGCCTGCCCCTGGGGGCCTGAGAGCAGGCTGTGCTTTGTATCTGGGAGCAGAGTTCAAACGTTCGTGCTTTACCCTGCAGTGCTCATCTGGCAGCAAGCACCGGAGATGTTGGATTCCAATGCACTTTGAGGTAGAAAGAGAGAAGTGACAGCACCGTGTTTGTCACCCTTGCAAAGCGCACTGTGTGCTGAACATGCCCAGCAGCATATTTCACTCCTGACTCTTTTCCTGTGGGAGCAGCGTTCAAGCGTTCGTTCTTTACTCTGCTGTGCTCAGAGAGCACCAGGCACCAGAGATGTTGGATTCACATGCACTTTAGGTTAGGAAAGTGAGGAGAGACAGCAATGTGTGTGTAACCCTTCAGAGCTCTCTGTGTGCTGAAGATGCCCAGCAACAAGTATCACTCTTGGCTCTTTGGCTGTGGGAGCAGAGCTCAAACATTCGTGCATTACTCTGCTGTGCTCAGAGAGCACCAGGCACCAGAGATGTTGGATTCAAATGCACTTTGAGGTAAGAAAGTGAGGAGAGACAGCAATGTGTGTGTCAATCTACAAAGCTCCCTGTGTGCTGAAGAGGCCCAGCAACATATTTCACTCCTGGCTCTTTGGCTGTGGGAGCATAGTACAAACGTTCGTGATTTACTCTGCTGTGCTCAGAGAGCAGCAGATACCAAAGATGTTGGAATCAAATGCACTTTGATGTAAGAAAGTGAGGAGAGACAGCAATGAGTCTGTCACCCTTGCAAATCTCCCCGGGTGCTGAACATGCCCAGCAACATCAGTAACACCTGGATCTGCAGCTCTGGGAGCAGAGTTCAAACGTTCGTGCTTCAATCTGCTGTGCTCAGAGAGCACCAGGCACCAGAGATGTTGGATTAAAATGCACTTTGAGGTAAGAACGTGAGGAGAGACAGCAATGACTGTGTCACCATTGCAAAGCTCACTGGTTGCTGAACATGCCCAGCAACATCTTCACTCCTGACTCTTTTAATGTGGGAGCAAAGTTCCAAAGTTCGTGCTTTACTTTGCTCTGCCCAGCCGAGAGCAGGCACCGGAGATGTTAGATTCAAATGCACTTTGAGACAGGAAAGAGAGGAGAGACAGCAATGTATGTGTCACCCTTGCAAAGCTCACTGTGTGCTGAAGATGGCGAGGGAGATCTTTCACTCCTTTCTCTTTAGGTGTGGAAGCAGAGTTTAAAAGATTGTAACCTACTCTGCTGTGCTCAGCCGAGAGCAGGCATCGAGTAAGATGGATTCAAATGCACTTTGAGGTAGCAAAATGAGGAGAGACCGCATGTCTGCGTCACCCCTGCAAAGCTCACTGTTTGCTGAAGATGCCCACCAAGAACTTTCGAACCTGGCTCTTTTCCTGTGGCAGCAGAGTTCAAACGTTCGTACTTTGCTGTGCTGTGCTCACCCGAGAGAAGGCACCGGAGATTCTGGATTCAAATGCACTTTGAGGTAGGAAAGTGAAGAGAGACAGCATGTGTCACCCTCGCTAAGCTCACTGTGTGCTGTAGATGCCCAGCAACAACTTTCAAACCTGCCTCTTTTCCTGTGGCCGCAGAGTTCAAACGTTCGTGCTTTGCTGTGCTCAGAGAGCACCAGGCACCAGAGATTTTGGATTCAAATGCACTTTTAGGAAGGAAAGAGAGGAGAGACAGCAATGAGTCTGTCACCCTAGCAAAGCTCCCTGGGTGTTGAACATGCCTAGCAACATCATTCACAGAATCACAGAATCCCAAGGGTTGGAAGGGACCTCAAAAGATCGTCTAGTCCAACCCCCCTGCAAGAGCAGGGTAACCTACAGTACATCACACAGGAAATTGTCCAGGCGGGCCTTGAATATCTCCAGTGTAGGAGACTCCACAACCCCCCTAGGCAACCTGTTCCAGTGCTCTGTCACTCTTACAGTAAAGAAGTTCTTCCTGATGTTAACGTGGAACTTCCTATGCTCCAGTTTAGGCCCATTGCCCCTTGTCCTATCACTGGATATCACTGAAAAAAGCCTAGCTCCATCATCCTGACACCTACCCTTCACATATTTGTAAACGTTGATGAGGTCACCCCTCAGTGTCCTCTTCTCCAAGCTAAAGAGACCCAGCTCCCTCAGCCTCTCCTCATAAGGGAGATGTTCCACTCTCTTAATAATCTTTGTGGCTCTGCGCTGGACTCCTTCAAGCAATTCCCTGTCCTTCTTGAACAGAGGGGCCCAGAACTGGACGCAATATTCCAGATGCGGCCTCACCACGGCTTAGAGGGGGAGGAGAACCTCTCTTGACCTACTAACCACACCCTTTCTAATGCACCCTAAGATGCATTTTTGCCTTCTTGGCCGCAAGATCACATTGCTGGCTCATGGGCATCCTTCTATCCACCAGGACCACCTCGCCCGTTTCCCACGACTTACCAAAGATGATGGAAAGTGGCCTAGCAATGACCTCCGCCAGTTCCCTCAGCACCCGTGGGTGCATTCCATCCGGACCCATCGATTTACAGAAGTCCAGATTGCATAGCTGATCCCTAACCAAATCCTCATCTACCAAAGCAAACTCCTCCTTTGTCCTGACTCCTTCTGGGGCTATAGAAATCCGGGGACCTCGGGGAGAGTCTGCAGGAGTAGAGACAGAGGCAAAGAAGGCATTCAGCAGCTCTGCCTTCTCTATATCCTCTGTCTCCAGGGCACCCACTTCGTTCAGCAGTGGGCCTATATTGCCTCCTGTGTTCGTGCTTTGCTGTGCTGTGCTCAGCCGAGAGCAGGCACCGGAGATGTTAGATTCAAATGCACTTTGAGACAGGAAAGAGAGGAGAGACAGCAATGTATGTGTCACCCTTGCAAAGCTCACAGTGTGCTGAAGATGGCGATGGAGATCTTTCACTCCTGCCTCTTTAGGTGTGGAAGAAGAGTTTAAAAGCTTGTGACCTACTCTGCTTTGCTCAGCCCAGAGCAGGCACCGAATAAGATGGATTCAAAGGCACTTTGAGGTAGGAAAGTGAGGAGAGACTGCATGTGTGTGTCACCCTAGAAAAGCTTACTGTCTGCTGAAGATGTCCAGCAAGGACTTTCACTCCTGACTCTTTTCCTGTGGCAGCAGAGTTCAAACGTTCGTGCTTTGCTCTCCTGTGCTCAGCCGAGAGCAGGAACCGGAGATGTTGGATTTGAATGCACTTTGAGTTAGAAAAGTGAAGAGAGACAGCATGTGTCACCCTCGCTAAGCTCACTGTGTGCTGAAGATGCCCAGCAACAACTTTCAAACCTGGCTCTTTTCCTGTGGCAGCAGAGTTCAAACGTTCTTGCTGTGCTGGGCTCAGCCGAGAGCAGGCAATTAATAAGATGGATTCAAATGCACTTTGAGGTAGGAAAGTGAGGAGAGACAGCAAAGTGTGTGTCACCCTTGCAAAGCTCACAGTGTGCTGAAGATGGCGAGGGAGATCTTTCACTCCTGGTTCTTTAGGTGTGGAAAGAGCGCTTAAAAGCTTGTGACCTACTCTGCTTTGGTCAGCCGAGAGCAGGAACCGGAGATGTTGGATTCTACGGCACTTTGAGTTAGGAAAGTGGGGAGACACATCATGTGTGTGTCACCCTTGCAAAGCTCACTGAATGCTGAAGATTCCCAGCAACAGCTGTCAAACCTGGCTCTTTTAGTGTGGTAACAGAATTCAATCGTTCGTGATCTAGTCTGCTCTGCTCAGTCGGCGCCAGGCATTGAAGATGTTGGATTCAAATGGACTTTGAGGCAGGAAAGTGAGGAGAGACAGCAATGTGTTTGTCACCCTTGTAAAGCTCACTGCGTGCTGAACATGCCCAGCAACATCTTTCAAACTTGGCTCTTTTCCTGTGGGAGCAGAGTTCAAACGTTTGTGCTTTACTCTGCTGTGCTCAGCCGATACAAGGCACTGGTGATATTGGATTCAAATGGACTTTGCAGTAGGAAAATGAGAAGTGACAGCAATGCGTGTGTCACGCTTGCAAAGCTCACTGTGCGCTGCGGATGCCCAGAAAGATCATTCAAACCTGGCTCTTTGGCTTTGAGAGCAGAGTTAAAATGTTCGCGCACTACTATGCTGTTCTCAGATGAGACAGGGCACCGGAGATGTTGGATTAAAAGGACTTTGAGGAAGGAAAGTGAGGAGAGATAACAATGTGTGTGTCACCCTTGCAAAGCTCACTGTGTGCTGGAGATGCCCAGCCAGATCATTCAAATACGGCTGTTTGGCTCTAGGAGCAGAGATCAAATGCTCGTGGTCTACTCTGCTCTGCACAGCCGAGAGCAGGCACCGGAGTTGTTGAATTCAAATGGACTTTGAGGTAGGAAAGTGAGGAGAGACAGCATGTAAGTGTCACGCTAGCAAAGCTCACGGTGTGGTGAATATGACCAGCAACATCTTTCAAACCTGGCTCTTTTCCTGTGGGAGAAGAGTTCAAACGTTCGAGCTCTACTCTGCTGTTCTCAGCCGACACAAGGCACCGGAGATCTTGGATTGAAATGGACTTTGAGTTAGGAAAGTGAGGAGCGACAGCAATGTGTGTGTCACAGTTGCAAATCTGTCTGTGTGCTGAAGGAACTTTTTGACCAAGCTCTTTGCCTCTGTTAGCAGAATCGAAACTTTACTGCTCTACTCACACTGCTGCTGCTCAGCAGAGATGGGGCACTGGAGAGTTTGGATTGGATTGGGACTGTTAGGAGATAAAACCATTAGCGATAGCAATATATGTGTCATAGTTGCAAATCTGACTTTGTACTGAAGATGCCCGGAAGAAGCTTTCCCTCCTGGCTCTACTGTTCTGTTTGCAGAGGCCAAACATTACCTTTCTTCTCACTCTGCTGCTGCTCAGCAGAGAGCGGGCAACAGAGAGGTTTTATTCAAATGGAGTTTCAGGTGATAAAGTGATTAGCTATAGCAATGTGTATGTCACACTTGCAAATCTGACTGTGTGCTGAAGATGACCAAAAGAAGCTTTCCGGCCTGGCTTTTCGGCTGTAGTAGCAAAGTCCAAACATCACTGTTCTGCTCACACTTCTGCTGCTCAGCAGGGAGTGGGCACCAGAGAGGATAGATTCAAATGGACTTTTAAGAGATAAAGCTGTTAGCTATAGCAGTGTGTGCGTCACTGCTGCAAACCTCACTGTGTGCTTCTCAAAAGCAGCTTTCTGGCCTGGCTCTTCAACTGTCGTAGCAGAGTGCAGATTTCACTGTTCTGCTCGCTCTGCTGCTGCTCACAGAGACCGAAAACCTGAGAGGTTAGATTCAAACACTGTTTTGTGAGATGAAGTGAAGAGTGACAGCGATGTGTGTGTCACTGTTGCAAATCTGACTGTGTGCTGAAGATGCCCAGCAGCATCTTTCACTCCTGGCTCTTTGACTGTGTTATCAGAGACCAAACGTTAGTGCTATACTCACTCTGCTGCTGCTCAAACAAGAGCAGGCATTGTAGAGGTTGGATTAAAATGGACTTTGCTGCAGGAAAGTGAGGCGTGTCAGCAATGTGCGTCACAGTTGCAAAGCTCACTGTGTGCTGAATATGATCAGCAGGAACTTTCCCTCCATGGTCTTCTGCTGTTTTAGCAGAGTCCAATCTTCACTGCTCTACTCACTCTGCTGCTGCTCACAGCGAGCAGGCACTGGAGATGCTGGATTCAGTTTTACTTTGAGGTAGGAAAGTGAGGAGCAACAGCAACGTATGTGTCACAGTTGCAAAGCTCGCTGAGTGCTGAAAATGCTCAGAAGAAGCTTCCCCTCCTGGCTCTTCTGCTCTGTTTGCAGACTCCATACGTTAACTTTCTCTCTGCTGCTGCTCAGCAGAGAGCATGCACCAGAGAGTTTTATTGAAATGGAGTTTTAGGAGGTAAAGCAATTAGTGATTGCTATATGTGTGTCACAGTAGCAAAGCTCAATGTGTGCTGATCAGAAGCGGCTTTCTGGCCTGGTTCCTTGGCTTTGTTGACAGAGTCCAAACTTGACTGATCTGGTCACTCTGCTGCTGCTCAGCAGAAAGTGGGAACCAGAGAGGTTGTAATCAAATGCAGTTTTATGAGATCAAGCGGGGAGTGACAGCAATGTGTGTGTCACAGTTGCAAATCTGGCTGTGTGCTGAAGATGCCCAGCAGAAGCTTTCTGGCATGGCTCTTCAAATGTGGTAGCAGAGTTCAAACTTCACTGTTCTGCTTACTCTGCTGCTGCGCAGCAGAGAGCGATCAATGGAGAGGTTTTATTGAAATGGAGTTTCAGGAGATAAAGCAGTTAGCGATAGGTGTCATGATGTGTGTGTCACAGTTGCAAAGATCACTGTGTGCTAAAGAAGACCAGAAGGAGCATTTTGACATAGCTGTTCGGCTCTGTTAGCCGAGTCCAAACGTTAACTGCTATTCTCACTCCGCTTCTGCTCAGCAGAGAGCAGGCACACAAGAGGTTTTAATAAAATGGAGTTTTAGGACATAAAACCGTTATCGACATCAATGTGTGTGTCACAGTTGCAAATCTGACTGCGTGCTGAAGATGCCCAGCAGAAGTTTTCTGGCCTGGGTGTTCCACTGTGGTAGCAGAGTCCAAACATCACTGTTCTTCTCACTCTGCTTCTGTTCAGCAGAGAGTGGTCACCGGAGAGGTTGCATTCAAATGCAGTTTTAGGAAATAAAGTGAGGAGTGACAGCAATGAGTGTGTCACAGTTGCAAATCTGACTGTGAGCAGAAGATGCCCAGAAGCAGCTTTCTGGCCTGGCTCTTCCACTGTGGTAGCAGAGTCCAAATTTTCGTGCCGTACTCACTCTGCTGCTGCTCAGCAGAGAGCGGGCACCGGAGAGATTGGATTCAAATGGACTTTTAAGAGATAAAGCTATTAGCTATAGCAACGTGTGTGTCACTGTTGCAAACCTCATTGTGGGCTGACATCTGTTGGAACGATGGTACTGCATGGTACAAGTAATCAAGGAGGTTCCTCGATTGTGTGGAAGACAGCTTCCTTCTGCAAGTAATAGAGGAGCCAACAAGGAGAGGTACCATGCTTGAACTTGTGCTCACCAACAAGGAAGGGCTTGTTGAGAATGTGGTACTCCAGGGCAGCCTTGGATGCAGCGATCACAAGAGGGTCGAATTTGAGATCCCCAGGACAGTGAGAAGAGTGTGTAGCAAGCTCACTGCCCTGGACTTCAAAAGAGCAGACTTTGGCCTCTTCAGGAGCCTGCTTAGTAAGGTTCCATGGGATTTATCCCTGGAGTGAAGAGGGTCCCTAGACTCTTGGTTGATATTCAAGGATCACCTGCTACAAGCTCAGGAGTGCTGCATCCCAACAGGAAGGAAGTGCAGCAGGAGGGCCAGGAGACCTCCTTGGTAGGATAAGGAGCTGCTGAGGAAAATTCAAAGGAAAAAAGAGGCTTATAAAAAATGGAAGCAAGGACAGGCGGCCTGGGTAGAGTACAGGGATGTTGTCGGGGATGCTAGGGACCAGGTTAGGAAGGCTAAGGCCCAGTTAGAATTAAACCTAGCCAGAGATGTTAAGGATAACAGGAAGGGATTCTACAGGTACATAGCAAACAAAAAAAAGACTACGGACAACATAGGCCCCCTGAGGAAGCTCTTGGGAGAACTGGCTACGCAGTATTTGAAGAAGGCTGAGGTTCTCAATGACTTCTTTGCCTCGGTCTTCACTGGCAAAGGCTCGGACTGCACCACCCAGGTCTTAGAAGGTAGACGCAGGGACTGTGAGAATGAAGACCTTGGGCCCACTGTAGGAGAGGATCTGGTTTGAGACCATCTCAAAATCTGAATGCGCACAAGTCCATGGAACCTGATGGAATCCATCCGCGGGTTCTGAAGCAGCTGGCGAATGAAGCTGCTAAGCCACTGTCCATCATATCTGAAAAATCATGGCAGTCAGGTGAAGTTCCCCACGACTGGAAAAAGGGAAATATAACCCCCATTATCAAGAAGGGGAAAATGGAAGATCCGGGGAATTACAGACCAGTCCACAGCAGAGGTCCACACTCTTCACAAATCCGATATCCTGGCCCGTGCTTTACAGACCCAGGATGCTCGGTCTGTGTCTCGGTTACACCTATTATCATGCAATTACGTAACTTTGTTGCTTTTCAGTCATACATACACGAACATTCACTCTGTCTCTACACCAACCAGTTCCCTCAAGGATGCCTGGAATTACGGCGAGAGGAACACACCGGCCTTCCCACCCAACCGAAAGATACTTACAGTCCGTTGTTCTCATCCGGGCCTTCGTGCACAATTACGGGTATTTTATACTACAGTTTTCCGGGAGCTCGATTTCTTTGGTTATTGCCTCTCTGTTCGTTGATCTCTTGAGACTAACCGAGACTACAACCCCCGAGCCACAATTTGTGGGGGCGCATCTCGTAAGAGCTACAGTCCCAAGCAGCCACACAGAGATCACGTCGGGGTCACCAACTTTACCATCTCGTTTCCCAACCTAACTGTAGCCAGGGGCTCTGCTAGGGAGAATTTAGAATCTTCCCCCACTCCTCCTCAGTCTTCATCTAAAGTAATAGTTCTCTCTGCCTGTCCTGATGTTCCACTAAATCTCTAGTGTTTATTTTGATTCTGAGGGCATTCTCTCTTCCAGTGCAACATACGGAGTTTGTTCACAAATCTTTTCATGTAATCCTTCTTTCCTCTCCTCCCGGGCAGCTCCCCCCTTTCCTGGTTTCTTGTGTGATAGCTACAGCCAACAATTTTTCTTTTTTTTCCCTTAAACATTTCAGTTTTGCTCTGAAGCTTATCTTATACCCGACATATACATTAAAAAATTCCAAGTTGAAACCTGACACACTATAACCCACAATACACAATATTGTATTATATTAATGATCATATTGTTATAAAAACTTCCCACAGACATGAATTTGTCTGATTAATTTTATTTACAATTGATTAGTATTGAGAGGCAATAAGCAAGCAGCGCTCGGTGCGCCGGGGAGTCTCCGCTCCACCTACGACGCACACCTACTCCCAAAGATTCTGTCTTTTTATACTCTTTTGTGTCTGGTATACGTGTCCTTTCACATATTGTAAAGTGTCCTTTTATGGTATGATCCGAGTCTGCGCCAGTCTGCTGCTAGAGGTCTTTATCTTCCTTCCTTGAAGATTGTTGAATCGAAGGTCTCAAATCTTCCTGTTTTGTGACTTCTACACAATAGGTGTCAAGCCTTGTTTACATTACCGGATATCTGCAGTTAGCATCAGGCTTAGCATCAGCATATCTATACGTCCGTGCTTGAGGTTACAACCTCGCATACACATGTGTTACTTTAAAGTTTATCTTGGTTAATAGAGTTAAATGCAAAAATAAATTCAATAGTTTTCTAAGTTACTGACACGAATCACACGCACATTCCTCACAATATGAATTATTATATTAAGTATATTAATAATCAGGGACTCAAACCCCTTTCCACAACCATTTGAACCATTTCAGGGAACTGAAATTAGTGGTGGACTAATTGCGGTAGGTCTCCCAGGCCACATTCATTATCTTTCCCAAATCATATTGGTCCTTTCCTTCCTTCCTCAAATTCAGGATCAATAGTAGTATATTTATGCATCACCTCTTTTAATCTTTCCACAAATCCATACGGTGATTCATTTGTATCTTGCTTTACTTTATATAGCTCAGACCAGCTCACTGCCCTGGGGACCACATTCCTAATACCAAATAAAATCTACCTCCCGTATTGTTTCAAAGCCTGCCTGTCCTGGTCCCGGTTAGGGTCTCAGTTAGGATTGGGGGTAGGTACTTGAAGATTCACTGTACCTGCCCATATGCCTTCTCTTATTTGTTGCATTACCGCTGTCCAAGCCATATGAATAATCATATTCCTGTCAACACTCTCAAAAGCATGATGCATGATTACCAGCCACTTGTTTCCAAATATTCTAATCTGTAATGGTGAACGGAATCTTCATCATGACCAGACCATCGTGGCCCACAGCTTGTCTTAAAGGCGCAATCAGAGTTTCCCCTCATTTTCCTCTAGTTTGCCCTGCTGTAGGGCTAAAACCTTCAGCCCCCTCTAATATCTCTGGTGCCTGTGCTGGTGCTTGTGTTTAATTCTCATTGTCAGTACCTTCAGCCCCATTGCTCACAATACCCCTTCTCTGGGCGGCTACCATCAAATCCAGGTCCTCCGCATTCCTCAAAGTCTGGTGCATAACTGTCCTATGCTGCACCAAGAGCAACAGCGTTTAAGCAAATTTTACTGTCTTTCTCCAAGGACAATACTAACAGGTCCTGGGGTGCAAAACTAAAGCTAAAATCCTTTTGCTGTTCCAGATGATATCTATCTCAAAGTGAAAAACATTTCTGCATAAGCTACTTCATCCCACTTTCCTTCTCGTCTCAAGAATAACATCCACCATTGATAACAGTATTTTACCAGAGTCACCTGAGTAACTGAACTCCTCAGGTGTCCACCACTTTGTTCTGAAGTCTCCCAAGTGACCAAGCCACCCAGGAGTTCACCAATTTGTTTCCAGTGTTGCAAAATGCAACCCAGTGGGTATTTCTTCAAACCCCCCTAGGGAGGCAGTGATCCTGACCTCCACCCAAATTGTTACAAAATGCAACCCAGTGGGGGACCTTTTCAGAATCCTCCCTTTGGAGGCAGTGGTACCCATGATCCTGACTGCTACCAAATACCAAAGTCCAGACCACCAAAACCAAACTACCTTTTACCCAACATGCAGGGTGTTCCGCTGCTCCTTACATGGAAAGGGACCAAAAAGAATGCCTTTTTAAAGAAATTAAACCAGGGTCTTACAGAGGTCCCAACTCGGCCCGGGGAGCTGTGGTTCTTTCAGGGAAAAACCCCTCATGCTGCTGGCATGAAGGTCCCAGACACTCCACAGATACGTGGGAAACATGGCTGGGTTTCCCTATTCGGGCGCCAAATTGTTACCATAAAAGTCGGTCAGAGAAACTTTCAGTTTGGAGTATGTCGTGGTTTAAGCCCAGCCGGCAACCCAGAACCACGCAGCTGCTCGTTCACTCCCCCCTCTTCTTCCTCCCCCAGCTCCCGAAGAGATGGGGAGGAGAACCAAAAGAATGTAACTCCCACGGGTTGAGGTAATGACAGTCCAGTAACTAAGGTTAACAAAACCATTACTGCTACCACCAATAATAATAATGATAAGGGAAATAAGAAGGCAAGAGAATACAACCACTCACCACCCACCGATACCCAGCCCAATCCGAGCAGAGATATAGGCCTTCCAGGTAACAGCACCCAGTTTCTATACTGGGCATGACATGCTGTGTTATGGAATACCTCTGTGGGTAGTTCGGGTCAGGTGTCCTGTCTCTGCTTCCTCCCAGCTTGATGATGAACCCAACCACACAGCTCGTTCACTCACTCCCCCCCCTTTCTTGCCCTCCCCCTGCTCCTGGAGGTATGGGAAGGAGAATTGAAAGAATGTAACTCCCACGGGTTGAGATAAGAGCAGTTTAGTAACTAAGGTTAACACAAATCACTACTGCTACCACCAATAATAATAATGATAAAGGAAATAACAAGGGATGAGAATACAACACCTCAACACCAGCCGACCGATAACTCCCCCAACCCCACCTGACCGAGCAGCAACCGATACCTCGTCCAACCACGCAGTGCCCTAGTCCTTGCAGGACTTGTCCTGGTCCTTGTCTTTGTCTTTCTTTTCCTTCTGCCCTGATGCTTCTCTCCAGCTCTGTCCTGCTCACTATCTCTCTGTCCTGTTTCCTGTCCCCAGTACTTCTGTCTCTCTTTCTCTGCCCGCTGCCTGTCCTTGCCTCATTCCTTGCTATGCTTTTCCATCCATCCAGCCAGCTGTCTTTTTCCCTTTCTCTCCTCCTCTGTCCTGCTCCCTGGCCCCTTTTCTTTTCTCCTCTGTTTCTGTCCTCTGGCCAATTTCTGGTTTTAGATTTTTTTTCCTTCTTGGTCACTTCTTACAGATCTGACATTTCTTTATTTCTTAATCCCTTTGTTCTCTTCCCTCTTCTTTTTCTCGCTCTGTCAACATGTCCTGTGCCCCACCACTGTCCTCGTCTCTCCCTTCTTCCTCTCCTTCCCCACCCACCCTCCAGCATCTTTATGCCCTGGTCCCACACCCTCCATTTTCTTGCTCCATTTCTCCTTCACTAACTGTACCAGAGATGGTGCAAAATACTTCTTTCTTCTGCTCATTTGTAGACTTCATAAAATAAGGAAGCTTTAAACTGTTGTTTTTTAAGCCCAGCCAGTAACTCAGAACCACGCAACTGCTTGCTCATCCCCCCCAACTTCTTCGTAGAGGGATAGGAAGGAGAATCAAAAGAATGTAACTGCCATGGCTTGAGATAAGAACAGTCTGGTAACTAAGGTATAACACAAAACCAGTACTGCTACCACCAATAATAATAATGATAAGGCAAATAACAAGGGGAGAGAATATGAAACTAAAAGAGGAAAAGGAAAAAAATAAATACAAGGGATGCACAATTCAACCGCTCAGCACCCACCAGCCAATACCCAGCCCAACCTGAGCAGCGATCTGGGCCTTCCATGTAACTCCCCCCCTGTTTTTATCCTGGGCATGACGTGCTGTGGTTTGGAATACCCCTTTGGCTAGTTTGGATCAGGTGTCCTGTTTCCACTTCCTCCCAGCTTCCTGTGCCCCTCCTCACTGGCAGAGCATGAGACTGAAAAGTTCTTTATCAGAGTAAACATTACTTAGCAACTACTAAAACCATCGGTGTTATCAGCATTGTTCTCGGACTAAAGTTGAAAACACAGCACTGCACCAGCTACTAAGAAGGAGAAAAATGACTGCTACTGCTGAACCCAGGACAGGAGCCCACCCAGCTTGATGATAAAAGTTTTGGTTTTGGGGTATGTTTTCCCTGTCCCAGATGGATGTCAACTGCCACCATGGTCACCCTTTCTTTTGCCATGGAAGGACAAAACAGAAGGAAGAATCCAAATCCATCATGGTCTGTGATGCAAAGTATGTCTATGATGCGTGTCTGCGTTTTTCCTAAGGTGCTTGTAGTATGGGATTTAAAGATGCCATAAAGAGCGTGCCCACTTTCTTTCTCTGTTTTTTTCCATGAAAGATTTAAAGACAAATGCTCGACATAAGGTCCATTGCGGAGCATGTTACGCCTATGCAAAGCTTCTTTTAGTTTTCCTGAAAGAAGTGTCTGTGTGGTTACCTGTTAAATGACAGTGAGAAAATAGTTTTGCAACAAAAGAGTTAAAAACCTGTTTGTAAGAGTTCAGCAGTTCAGAAGAAACAGACTTTATTTTTTACTGTAAAATGCTTTGTTTTGTTTCATTGGTAGGTTTTTGATTATGTGGTTTTTTGGGTTTTAGGGTTTTTTTTAACATGTAGAAATACAATTTGGGACTTCTGTTTTTTTGGGTGACTTGTTGAAGACTTTTCATGATGCTCATCACACTGTGGTGCCCCAAAAATACTCCAGACCCTCAGATTCTGGGTCTGCAAGGCTGGGGGGGGGTGGAATTAGCAGAATTTTTTGGGGAGAAAAGCATGCTGTTTGGGATTTTTTTTGGTAGTGCTGCTGCCATCCTGTGTCCAAACTAGTACCGTAGTACTGCACATGTCACACATCATATACACAACATACACGTCACGTGTGACACACGTCACACCTGTCATGTGTCACACATATAACCATGTCACACATGTCACACACATGTCACATATCACATGTATCACAAATGCCAGACACGTCACACGTCACCAGTATTTCACAGATGTTATACAAGTGTCACATCACACATGTCATAAATATAAGGCACGTCACACGCATCACACCTGTCACACTTGTAGCATCATAAACATCACCTGTCACACACGTGTCACACATGTCACATAATAAACATCACACAGGTCGCATGTGTCACACAACACACACGTGACATATACCACATGCGTGTCACACACGTGTCGCAGACACGTCATACACACATCACACATGTCATGCGCACATGCACAGACACATGCACATACACGCTCACACATGCATACACACACACACAGATGCACACAAATACACACACAAAAGGAAAGGAGAATACAAAAGAAACCCAGTGTGCATGAATGTTTCTTTACACACACTGATGACAGAAAAAGAGGAATTTGAAGGACCACAATTCCAAATCTTATTAGGTGTCATACAGGTCAGCACACAGCACACAGTTTATGGCTTATTTCAGAACACAATTGTCAAGATACAGCATTCCAGCACTTCTCAAACAGTGCTCAAAAATATTTTTATAGGGGCTTTGTTTGTTTGGTTTTGCTTTTTCTTTTGGGCTAATATTACATAATTTCAGTCTGTTGAATCTTGAATAAGCAAGAAAGCCAGTCAATTTTGCATCACTAAAACCACAGAATGATTATGCATTTTTCTTATGCAAGCCCAGATTGTATTCTTGTCCCTTAGCTAATTACACTAATGGAAAATTAACCTATCCAAGGGGGAAAAAAACAAAACCCAACATCATCAACAACAAAGCAGCAGCTTATTTCTCTGCTGTACTAGCTCACATAGGGATCAGATAATAACTGTAATCAGTCTAGGACTAAAGGGTGAAATAGCCTCCATTAGTGTAAGCAAGCCGTTAGGTCAGCTCAATCTGAGCTCTGAAACCTCATCTAGAAAAAGAACCCACAAAAAAAAAAAAAACAAAAACCCACCAAACAAAAACAAAGAAAGAAGCCCCTGAAATGAAAAAAACTATTCTTCAAAGAAAAAATGAATAAGAAAGGAAAATTTCAAAACTTTCAATTCTATCTATCATGGCCAAGGAGTTTCAGATCTTCTATATTTTAACAAAACTTCCTTTACAGATCAAAAGCCCTTTTGTATCTCTTGCTGTTCTCATGGGGAAAAAAGAAATCTTCAATTTATTCAGTATGTTCCTTTCAACAATTAGTACAAAAAAATTTTAGGAAATGGATACTGGAGTTTTGTGGGTGCTTACTCAATCAACAATGAGTAATGTGTATAGATAATTTGTCCAGCAAAGTACAGCTATGCTGTGGAGGTTCCAAGTATGCACATTTACAATCTATCTACAGAAAGGGAGAGGAACTAAAAAGTAATTTCAGAAAGTTCATTTAAACAAATTTTACAGTGTGAGTCGCTGTGATACTTCTTCCTCCCAAGGGGTTGGCACTTGCATTTTGTTGTGTATATGTAGTTGTTTTGTTATTGTTGCTCTGAACACTAAAAGATCTCTCAAGTCACATGCAGCTCAACTGAATGTGTCTTCTGAACAGAGAAAGGTTAATCTGGCAAATGCTCCATATCTGTTACTTCTCAAAGAGCTGCTTGCATTGGTTGAATAGAGCTTCGGAAACACAGCTTTGATAATCTGGAGGAATTTTCATCATCTTCAGTATCCTCAAAGTGAAATAATTTTTTTAGTTTCAAGTAGTAAACATCTCTATAAAGTAAGGGCCTGTGGAAATGCTATAAAGATTATATAGCTGGAGCCTGTTGCTAGATCATGGCTCAAAGTTTCTGAAATTGCATGTTTAGCTTCACAAATATTGAGCAATTGAGGTCAACATAGTATTCACTGCTCCAAAGGCACACCTCACTTTGAGAAACTGGTTTACTTTAAGCAATGTTTGGTACAACCAGATCCGTGTTACATTGCACCAATTCTATTTTTTTTTTTTTTTTCCACAGGCAGAATGTCTCATGTTGTAAGACCTTTTCCTGAGTCGTATGAGTTTCTGACTGCTTCAGATTTTATGGCAAATGTGAAATCTCCTACGGCAAGGAAATAGAATAGAAGATATATGAAACTGTAGCATTTAAGCCGGCTAGCTTCTGGAAGTTTAAGTCAACTTCAGAACTTCAGAGTTATTTCTTCAGAGAAATTATGTGGAACTTTCACCTATTATTCTTCTGGTGTGAGTTTAATATAAACAGCAATTTAGTTATTGTAGCAATGGGAAACTAAGCAGTAACTAATGATGACTAAAGTTAGCACCACACCAAAAGTTTTAAACGGTAATATGAACTGTCCTGGGTTCAGCAGTAGCAGTCATTTTTCTCCTTCTTAGTAGCTTGTGCAGTGCTGTGTTTTTGACTTTCAGCCTGGGAACAACACTAATGACACTAATGTTTTCAGCTGTTGCTAAGTAATGTTTACTCTGACCAAGGACTTTCTGAGCCTCGTGCTCTGCCAGGGAGGAGGGGAAGCTGGGAGGAAGCAGAGACAGGACACCTGACCCGAACTACCCACAGAGGTATTCCATAACACAGCATGTCATGCCCAGTATAGAAACTGTGTGCAGTTACCTGGAAGGCCTATATCTCTGCTCGGATTGGGCTGGGTATCGGTGGGTGGTGAGTGGTTGTATTCTCTTTCCTTCTTATTTCCCTTATCATTATTATTATTGGAGGTAGCAGTAATGGTTTTGTTAACCTTAGTTACTGGACTGACCCACGTATCTGTGGAGTGTCTGGGACCTTCATGCCAGCATGAGGGGTTTTTCCCTGAAAGAACCACAGCTCCCCGGGCCGAGTTGGGACCTCTGTAAGACCCTGGTTTAATTTCTTTAAAAAGGCATTCTTTTTGGTCCCTTTCCATGTAAGGAGCAGCGGAACACCCTGCATGTTGGGTAAAAGGTAGTTTGGTTTTGGTGGTCTGGACTTTGGTATTTGGTAGCAGTCAGGATCATGGGTACCACTGCCTCCAAAGGGAGGATTCTGAAAAGGTCCCCCACTGGGTTGCATTTTGTAACAATTTGGGTGGAGGTCAGGATCACTGCCTCCCTAGGGGGGTTTGAAGAAATACCCACTGGGTTGCATTTTGCAACACTGGAAACAAATTGGTGAACTCCTGGGTGGCTTGGTCACTTGGGAGACTTCAGAACAAAGTGGTGGACACCTGAGGAGTTCAGTTACTCAGGTGACTCTGGTAAAATACTGTTATCAATGGTGGATGTTATTCTTGAGACGAGAAGGAAAGTGGGATGAAGTAGCTTATGCAGAAATGTTTTTCACTTTGAGATAGATATCATCTGGAACAGCAAAAGGATTTTAGCTTTAGTTTTGCACCCCAGGACCTGTTAGTATTGTCCTTGGAGAAAGACAGTAAAATTTGCTTAAACGCTGTTGCTCTTGGTGCAGCATAGGACAGTTATGCACCAGACTTTGAGGAATGCGGAGGACCTGGATTTGATGGTAGCCGCCCAGAGAAGGGGTATTGTGAGCAATGGGGCTGAAGGTACTGACAATGAGAATTAAACACAAGCACCAGCACAGGCACCAGAGATATTAGAGGGGGCTGAAGGTTTTAGCCCTACAGCAGGGCAAACTAGAGGAAAATGAGGGGAAACTCTGATTGCGCCTTTAAGACAAGCTGTGGGCCACGATGGTCTGGTCATGATGAAGATTCCGTTCACCATTACAGATTAGAATATTTGGAAACAAGTGGCTGGTAATCATGCATCATGCTTTTGAGAGTGTTGACAGGAATATGATTATTCATATGGCTTGGACAGCGGTAATGCAACAAATAAGAGAAGGCATATGGGCAGGTACAGTGAATCTTCAAGTACCTACCCCCAATCCTAACTGAGACCCTAACCGGGACCAGGACAGGCAGGCTTTGAAACAATACGGGAGGTAGATTTTATTTGGTATTAGGAATGTGGTCCCCAGGGCAGTGAGCTGGTCTGAGCTATATAAAGTAAAGCAAGATACAAATGAATCACCGTATGGATTTGTGGAAAGATTAAAAGAGGTGATGCATAAATATACTACTATTGATCCTGAATTTGAGGAAGGAAGGAAAGGACCAATATGATTTGGGAAAGATAATGAATGTGGCCTGGGAGACCTATCGCAATTAGTCCACCACTAATTTCAGTTCCCTGAAATGGTTCAAATGGTGGTGGAAAGGGGTTTGAGTCCCTGATTATTAATATACTTAATATAATAATTCATATTGTGAGGAATGTGCGTGTGATTCGTGTCAGTAACTTAGAAAACTATTGAATTTATTTTTGCATTTAACTCTATAACCAAGATAAACTTTAAAGTAACACATGCGTATGCGAGGTTGTAACCTCAAGCACGGACGTATAGATATGCTGATGCTAAGCCTGATGCTAACTGCAGATATCCGGTAATGTAAACAAGGCTTGACACCTATTGTGTAGAAGTCACAAAACAGGAAGATTTGAGACCTTCGATTCAACAATCTTCAAGGAAGGAAGATAAAGGCCTCTAGCAGCAGACTGGCGCAGACTCGGATCATACCATAAAAGGACACTTTACAATATGTGAAAGGACACGTATACCAGACACAAAAGAGTATAAAAAGAGAGAATCTTTGGGAGTAGGTGTGCGTCGTAGGTGGAGCGGAGACTCCCCGGCGCACCGAGCGCTGCTTGCTTATTGCCTCTCAATACTAATCAATTGTAAATAAAATTAATCAGACAAATTCACGTCTGTGGCAAGTTTTTATAACAAAATTTGTGACCCCGACGTGATCTCTGTGTGGCTGCTTGGGACTGTAGCTCTTACGAGGGGCGCCCCTACAAATTGTGGCTCGGGAGTTGTAGTCTCGGGTAGTCTCAAGAGATCAACGAACAGAGAGGCAATAACCAAGGAAATCGAGCTCCCGGAAAACTGCAGTATAAAATACCCGTCATTCTTGTGCGCGAAGGCCCGGACAAGAACAACGGACTGTAAGTATCGTTCGGTTGGGTGGGAAGGCCGGTGTGTTCCTCTCGCCGTAATTCCAGGCATCCTTGAGGGAACTGGTTGGTGTAGAGACAGAGTGAATGTTTGTGTCTGAAACGCAACAAAGTTGCCTAATTGCATGATAATGGGTGTAACCGAGACACAGACCGAGCATCCTGGGTCTGTAAAGCACGGGCCGAGTTGGGACCTCTGTAAGACCCTGGTTTAATTTCTTTAAAAAGGCATTCTTTTTGGTCAAAAAAGACACTTCTACCTGCTCTCCTGTCCTTCTCATTTCTTGATATCCCTCTCTTACCTGGGTCTGAAAGGTGAATGACTCCAAGCTGTTTGCCAATTTCTCTCTTTCTTGTTTCTCTAGATATCTGATTGTCAAGTCTTAGAGTCTAGCATGCAAAGAGAACAGTAATCAGAGGTAGCAAGTGCCTTTAGCTGAGCAGCACATCATATACATAAGCTTCTGATGACAGCAGCGCTATATGAGCCACCACCATTCCAAAGCAATTTACTTCCTTTACGTGGAGCTTTAACCCAGCAGAGCCATTTCAAACATCCCTTTTTCATCAAGCTCTTCACTTCGTCCTCCAGCAGGTAGGGCACATCATTTACACCCAGTTCCAAGAGGACCTCATGGACAAGTTTCTGCTTCTTGGGTGCTTTGATCTTCTTCCCTTCCTCTGTTCTGGTAACCGTGCTGTCACTGGAATTTTTGTACGGTTCTTCCTTTTTCACATTTTCTCTATTTCCTTTGGGATCCTTAACAGAAAATTTACGTTCTCAGGCAGTGGAACAGATTTGCGTGTTTTCCAGATTTTTTTCTCAGGGCAGGGGACAAACACGGAAAGAAGAGTTCACCTGCGTACATTCTGTGAGAGAAACAGTGATGTTTTCACAATATCGGGGATGGGGCTTTGCAATATTAAGACTTTGCAATAGTGGGGCCGGGGCTAAGTTACTAAGGAAATGAAACAAAGGTTTTGAAATACGATGACTTAAACAGACACACTCTTTGGTTAAAAAGAATGCTATCTTTGTACGACATATGAAACTTAGCTGGTGCAAACTGGTTCTGTAGTTAAACAGTAATTTTGGGTACAACCTGTCTGCCAGAGAATTATGAAATTGAACCATAAAAGGAGAGAAAGAGGCATACAAAATAGAATAAGGGAAGGTGTGACCAGAGGCGGGACAGTTAGCACATAGGTTATACATGTCAGATACGCTGTAAAGCTTGGAGTCACCACCCAATGGGAAAACGTAGGAAAAGGGAGGGAACATGCAGACAGGATAGGAAAAAACAAATCAAAGTTCTGGATACTTGCCAGGAAGCTCGTTTTCACACAAACGTTAAGTAAATACCTGCTTCACTTCTGTGTCTGACCAAGGTCTGCCTGAACCTAGAGACTGTTTCTCACAATTCAACTTCTCAGACACCAAAATCCAAGACAATTTCCTCAGCGGGATGCTCACCAGAGATTCCATCTTCTTGCCTTCTTCCTTTTTCTGGGAAAAAATAAGTGAGTAGAGACAGCATGTGAGTGACACCCTCTCAAAGCTCACTCTGTACTGAAGACGCCCAGCAACATCTTTCAAACCTGGCTTTTCAAACCTGCACTCTGAGGTAGGAAAGTGAGGAGAGACAGCAATGTGTGTGTCACCCTTGCAACTCTCACTCTGTGCTGAATATAGCGACAGAGATCATTCACTCCTGGCTCTTTGGTTCTGGGAGCTGAGTTCAAACGTTTGTGCTTTACTCTGCTGTGCTCAGCCGATACAAGGCACTGGTGATATTGGGTTCAAATGGACTTTGCAGTAGGAAAATGAGAAGTGACAGCAATGCGTGTGTCACGCTTGCAAAGCTCACTGTGTGCTGCAGATGCCCAGACAGATCATTCAAACCTGGCTCTTTGGCTTTGAGAGCAGAGTCAAAATGTTCGCGCACTACTATGCTGTTCTCAGATGAGACAGGGCACCGGAGATGTTGGATTAAAATGGACTTTGAGGAATGAAAGTGAGGAGAGATAACAATCTGTGTGTCACCGTTGCAAAGCTCAGTGTGTGCTGGAGATGCCCAGCCAGATCATTCAAATACGGCTGTTTGGCTCTAGGAGCAGAGATCAAATGCTCGTGGTCTACTCTGCTCTGCTCAGCCGAGAGCAGGCACCGGAGTTGTTGAATTCAAATGGACTTTGAGGTAGGAAAGTGAGGAGAGACAGCATGTAAGTGTCACGCTAGCAAAGCTCACGGTGTGGTGAATATGACCAGCAACATCTTTCAAACCTGGCTCTTTTCCTGTGGGAGCAGAGTTCAAAAGTTCGAGCTCTACTTTGTTTTTCTCAGCCGACACAAGGCACCGGAGATGTTGGATTCAAATGACCTTTGAGTTAGGAAAGTGAGGAGAGACAGCAATGTGTGTGTCACTGTTGCAAATCTGACTGTGTGCTGAATATGACCAGGTGGAGCTTTCCCTCCTGGTACTTCTGCTGTTATAGCAGAGTCCAAACCGCTGCTCTACTCACCCTGCTGCTGCTCACAGACTGAGGGCACAGGAGATGTTGGATTCAGTTTTACTTAGCGGTAGGAATATAAGAAGTGACAGCAATGTGTGTGTCCCAGTTGCAAAGCTCACTGTGTGTTCCAGATGCCCTGGAGCAGCTTTCTGGCCTTGCTCTTCAACAGTGGTAGCAGAGTCCAAACTTCATTGTTCTGATCACTCTGCTACTGCTCAGCAGAGAGCGGGAACGAGAGCGATTGGATTCAAATGCAGTTTTAGGAGAAGAAGTGAGAAGAGACATCAATGTGTGCTGAAGATGCCCAGAAGCTTTCCCTCCTGTTTCTTCGGCTCTTTTTGCAGAGGCCACACGTTACTGCTCTTCTCACTCTGCTGCTGCTTAGCAGAGAGCAGGCGCAGTATCATTTTTATTTAAATGCGGTTTTAGGAGATGTTAGCTAGCGATAGCAATGTGTGTGTCACAGTTGCAAATCTGTCTGTGTGCTGAAGGAACTTTTTGACCAAGCTCTTTGCCTCTGTTAGCAGAATCGAAACTTTACTGCTCTACTCACTCTGCTGCTGCTCAGCAGAGATGGGGCACTGGAGAGTTTGGATTGGATTGGACTGTTAGGAGATAAAACCATTAGCAATAGCAATATATGTGTCATAGTTGCAAATCTGACTGTGTGCTGAAGATGCCCGGAAGAAGCTTTCCCTCCTGGCTCTACTGTTCTGTTTGCAGAGGCCAAACATTACCTTTCTTCTCACTCTGCTGCTGCTCAGCAGAGAGCGGGCAACCAAGAGGTCTTATTCAAATGGAGTTTCAGGTGATAAAGTGATTAGCTATAGCAATGTGTGTGTCACAGTTGCAAATCTGACTGTGTGGTGAAGATGACCAAGAGAAGCTTTCCGGCCTGGCTCTTCGGCTGCAGTAGCAAAGTCCAAACTTCACTGTTCTGCTCACTCTTCTGCTGCTCAGCAGAGTGTGGGCACCGGAGAGGATAGATTCAAATGGACTTTTAAGAGATAAAGCTGTTAGCTATAGCAGTGTGTGCGTCACTGTTGCAAACCTCACTGTGTGCTTCTCAAAAGCAGCTTTCTGGCCTGGCTATTCAACTGTCGTAGCAGAGTGCAGATTTCACTGTTCTACTCGCTCTGCTGCTGCTCACAGAGACCGAAAACCTGAGAGGTTAGATTCAAACACTGTTTTGTGAGATGAAGTGAAGAGTGACAGCGATGTGTGTGTCACTGTTGCAAATCTGACTGTGTGCTGAAGATGCCCAGCAGCATCTTTCACTCCTGGCTCTTTGACTGTGTTATCAGAGACCAAACGTTAGTGCTATACTCACTCTGCTGCTGCTCAAACAAGAGCAGGCATTGTAGAGGTTGGATTAAAATGGACTTTGCTGCAGGAAAGTGAGGCGTGTCAGCAATGTGCGTCACAGTTGCAAAGCTCACTGTGTGCTGAATATGATCAGCAGGAACTTTCCCTCCATGGTCTTCTGCTGTTTTAGCAGAGTCCAATCTTCACTGCTCTACTCACTCTGCTGCTGCTCACAGCGAGCAGGCACAGGAGATGCTGGATTCAGTTTTACTTTGAGGTAGGAAAGTGAGGAGCAACAGCAACGTATGTGTCACAGTTGCAAAGCTCGCTGAGTGCTGAAAATGCTCAGAAGAAGCTTCCCCTCCTGGCTCTTCTGCTCTGTTTGCAGACTCCATACGTTAACTTTCTCTCTGCTGCTGCTCAGCAGAGAGCAGGCACCAGAGAGTTTTATTGAAATGGAGTTTTAGGAGGTAAAGCAATTAGTGATTGCTATGTGTGTGTCACAGTAGCAAAGCTCAATGTGTGCTGATCAGAAGCGGCTTTCTGGCCTGGTTCCTTGTCTTTGTTGACAGAGTCCAAACTTGACTGATCTGGTCACTCTGCTGCTGCTCAGCAGAAAGTGGGAACCAGAGAGGTTGTAATCAAATGCAGTTTTATGAGATCAAGCGGGGAGTGACAGCAATGTGTGTGTCACAGTTGCAAATCTGACTGTGTGCTGAAGATGCCCAGCAGAAGCTTTCTGGAATGGCTCTTCAAATGTGGTAGCAGAGTTCAAACATCACTGTTGTGCTTACTCTGCTGCTGCGCAGCAGAGAGCGATCAATAGAGATGTTTTATTGAAATGGTGTTTCAGGAGATAAAGCAGTTAGCGATAGGTGTCATGATGTGTGTGTCACAGTTGCAAAGATCACTGTGTGCTAAAGAAGTCCAGAAGGAGCATTTTGACATAGCTGTTCTGCTCTGTTAGTTAACCCAATCGTTAACTGCTCTTCTCACTCCGCTTCTGCTTAGCAGAGAGCAGGCACATGAGAGGTTGGATTCAAATGGACTTTTAAGAGATAAAGCTATTAGCTATAGCAACGTGTGTGTCACTGTTGCAAACCTCATTGTGGGGTGACATCTGTTGGAACGATGGTACTGCATGGTACAAGTAATCCAGGAGGTTCCTCGATTGTGTGGAAGACAGCTTCCTTCTGCAAGTAATAGAGGAGCCAACAAGGAGAGGTGCCATGCTTGAACTTGTGCTCACCAACAAGGAAGGGCTTGTTGAGAATGTGGTACTCCAGGGCAGCCTTGGATGCAGCGATCACAAGAGGGTCGAATTTGAGATCCCCATGAGAGTGTGAAGAGCGTGTAACAAGCTCACTGCCCTGGACTTCAAAAGAGCAGACTTTGGCCTCTTCAGGAGCCTGCTTAGTAAGGTTCCATGGGATTTATCCCTGGAGTGAAGAGGGTCCCTAGACTCTTGGTTGATATTCAAGGATCACCTGCTACAAGCTCAGGAGTGCTGCATCCCAACAGGAAGGAAGTGCAGCAGGAGGGCCAGGAGACCTCCTTGGTTGGATAAGGATCTGCTGAGGAAAATTCAAAGGAAAAAAGAGGCTTATAAAAAATGGAGGCAAGGACAGGCGGCCTGGGTAGAGTACAGGGATGTTGTCGGGGATGCTAGGGACCAGGTTAGGAAGGCTAAGGCCCAGTTAGAATTAAACCTAGCCAGAGATGTTAAGGATAACAGGAAGGGATTCTACAGGTACATAGCAAACAAAAAACAGACTAGGGACAACATAGGCCCCCTGAGGAAGCTCTTGGGGGAACTGGCTACACAGTATTTGAAGAAGGCTGAGGTTCTCAATGACTTCTTTGCCTCGGTCTTCACTGGCAAATTCTCGAACTGCACCACACAGGTCTTAGAAGGTAGACGCAGGGACTGTGAGAATGAAAACCTTGGGCCCTCTGTAGGAGAGGATCTGTTTTGAGACCATCTTAAAAATCTGAATGCGCACAAGTCCAAGGAACCTGATGGAATCCATCCGCAGGTCCTGAAGGAGCTGGCGAATGAAGCTGCTAAGCCACTGTCCATCATATCTGAAAAATCATGGCAGTCAGGTGAAGTTCCCCACGACTGGAAAAAGGGAAATATAACCCCCATTTTCAAGAAGGGGAAAATGGAAGATCCGGGGAATTACAGACCAGTCAGTCTCACCTCTGTGCCTGGTAAAATCTTGGAGCACATTCTTCTGGAAGGCATGCTAAGACACATGAAAAACAACAAGGTGCTTGGTGACAGCCAGCATGGCTTCACTATGGGGAAATCCTGCCTTACCAATTTGGTGGCCTTCTACAAATGGGGCTACAGAATTTATGGATAAGGGTAATGCAGTTGGCGTCATCTACCTGGACTTGTGCAAAGCATTTGACACTGTCCCACACAACATCCTTCTCTCTAAATACAGTTAAAAGCAAAAATAAATTCAATAGTTTTCTAAGTTACTGACACGAATCACACGCACATTCCTCACAATATGAATTATTATATTAAGTATATTAATAATCAGGGACTCAAACCCCTTTCCCCCACCATTTGAACCATTTCAGGGAACTGAAATTAGTGGTGGACTAATTGCGGTAGGTCTCCCAGGCCACATTCATTATCTTTCCCAAATCATATTGGTCCTTTCCTTCCTTCCTCAAATTCAGGATCAATAGTAGTATATTTATGCATCACCTCTTTTAATCTTTCCACAAATCCATACGGTGATTCATTTGTATCTTGCTTTACTTTATATAGCTCAGACCAGCTCACTGCCCTGGGGACCACATTCCTAATACCAAATAAAATCTACCTCCCGTATTGTTTCAAAGCCTGCCTGTCCTGGTCCCGGTTAGGGTCTCAGTTAGGATTGGGGGTAGGTACTTGAAGATTCACTGTACCTGCCCATATGCCTTCTCTTATTTGTTGCATTACCGCTGTCCAAGCCATATGAATAATCATATTCCTGTCAACACTCTCAAAAGCATGATGCATGATTACCAGCCACTTGTTTCCAAGTATTCTAAACTGTAATGGTTAACGGAATCTTCATCATGACCAGACCATCGTGGCCCACAGCTTGTCTTAAAGGCGCAATCAGAGTTTCCCCTCATTTTCCTCTAGTTTGCCCTGCTGTAGGGCTAAAACCTTCAGCCCCCTCTAATATCTCTGGTGCCTGTGCTGGTGCTTGTGCTTAATTCTCATTGTCAGTACCTTCAGCCCCATTGCTCACAATACCCCTTCTCTGGGCGGCTACCATCAAATCCAGGTCCTCCGCATTCCTCAAAGTCTGGTGCATAACTGTCCTATGCTGCAATAAGAGCAACAGCGTTTAAGCAAATTTTACTGTCTTTCTCCAAGGACAATACTAACAGGTCCTGGGGTGCAAAACTAAAGCTAAAATCCTTTTGCTGTTCCAGATGATATCTATCTCAAAGTGAAAAACATTTCTGCATAAGCTACTTCATCCCACTTTCCTTCTCGTCTCAAGAATAACATCCACCATTGATAACAGTATTTTACCAGAGTCACCTGAGTAACTGAACTCCTCAGGTGTCCACCACTTTGTTCTGAAGTCTCCCAAGTGACCAAGCCACCCAGGAGTTCACCAATTTGTTTCCAGTGTTGCAAAATGCAACCCAGTGGGTATTTCTTCAAACCCCCCTAGGGAGGCAGTGATCCTGACCTCCACCCAAATTGTTACAAAATGCAACCCAGTGGGGGACCTTTTCAGAATCCTCCCTTTGGAGGCAGTGGTACCCATGATCCTGACTGCTACCAAATACCAAAGTCCAGACCACCAAAACCAAACTACCTTTTACCCAACATGCAGGGTGTTCCGCTGCTCCTTACATGGAAAGGGACCAAAAAGAATGCCTTTTTAAAGAAATTAAACCAGGGTCTTACAGAGGTCCCAACTCGGCCCGGGGAGCTGTGGTTCTTTCAGGGAAAAACCCCTCATGCTGCTGGCATGAAGCTCCCAGACACTCCACAGATACGTGGGAAACATGGCTGGGTTTCCCTATTCGGGCGCCAAATTGTTACCATAAAAGTCGGTCAGAGAAACTTTCAGTTTGGAGTATGTCGTGGTTTAAGCCCAGCCGGCAACCCAGAACCACGCAGCTGCTCGTTCACTCCCCCCTCTTCTTCCTCCCCCAGCTCCCGAAGAGATGGGGAGGAGAACCAAAAGAATGTAACTCCCACGGGTTGAGGTAATGACAGTCCAGTAACTAAGGTTAACACAACCATTACTGCTACCACCAATAATAATAATGATAAGGGAAATAAGAAGGCAAGAGAATACAACCACTCACCACCCACCGATACCCAGCCCAATCCGAGCAGAGATATAGGCCTTCCAGGTAACAGCACCCAGTTTCTATACTGGGCATGACATGCTGTGTTATGGAATACCTCTGTGGGTAGTTCGGGTCAGGTGTCCTGTCTCTGCTTCCTCCCAGCTTGATGATGAACCCAACCACACAGCTCGTTCACTCACTCCCCCCCCTTTCTTGCCCTCCCCCTGCTCCTGGAGGTATGGGAAGGAGAATTGAAAGAATGTAACTCCCACGGGTTGAGATAAGAGCAGTTTAGTAACTAAGGTTAACACAAATCACTACTGCTACCACCAATAATAATAATGATAAAGGAAATAACAAGGGATGAGAATACAACACCTCAACACCAGCCGACCGATAACTCCCCCAACCCCACCTGACCGAGCAGCAACCGATACCTCGTCCAACCACGCAGTGCCCTAGTCCTTGCAGGACTTGTCCTGGTCCTTGTCTTTGTCTTTCTTTTCCTTCTGCCCTGATGCTTCTCTCCAGCTCTGTCCTGCTCACTATCTCTCTGTCCTGTTTCCTGTCCCCAGTACTTCTGTCTCTCTTTCTCTGCCCGCTGCCTGTCCTTGCCTCATTCCTTGCTATGCTTTTCCATCCATCCAGCCAGCTGTCTTTTTCCCTTTCTCTCCTCCTCTGTCCTGCTCCCTGGCCCCTTTTCTTTTCTCCTCTGTTTCTGTCCTCTGGCCAATTTCTGGTTTTAGATTTTTTTTCCTTCTTGGTCACTTCTTACAGATCTGACATTTCTTTATTTCTTAATCCCTTTGTTCTCTTCCCTCTTCTTTTTCTCGCTCTGTCAACATGTCCTGTGCCCCACCACTGTCCTCGTCTCTCCCTTCTTCCTCTCCTTCCCCACCCACCCTCCAGCATCTTTATGCCCTGGTCCCACACCCTCCATTTTCTTGCTCCATTTCTCCTTCACTAACTGTACCAGAGATGGTGCAAAATACTTCTTTCTTCTGCTCATTTGTAGACTTCATAAAATAAGGAAGCTTTAAACTGTTGTTTTTTAAGCCCAGCCAGTAACTCAGAACCACGCAACTGCTTGCTCATCCCCCCCAACTTCTTCGTAGAGGGATAGGAAGGAGAATCAAAAGAATGTAACTGCCATGGCTTGAGATAAGAACAGTCTGGTAACTAAGGTATAACACAAAACCAGTACTGCTACCACCAATAATAATAATGATAAGGCAAATAACAAGGGGAGAGAATATGAAACTAAAAGAGGAAAAGGAAAAAAATAAATACAAGGGATGCACAATTCAACCGCTCAGCACCCACCAGCCAATACCCAGCCCAACCTGAGCAGCGATCTGGGCCTTCCATGTAACTCCCCCCCTGTTTTTATCCTGGGCATGACGTGCTGTGGTTTGGAATACCCCTTTGGCTAGTTTGGATCAGGTGTCCTGTTTCCACTTCCTCCCAGCTTCCTGTGCCCCTCCTCACTGGCAGAGCATGAGACTGAAAAGTTCTTTATCAGAGTAAACATTACTTAGCAACTACTAAAACCATCGGTGTTATCAGCATTGTTCTCGGACTAAAGTTGAAAACACAGCACTGCACCAGCTACTAAGAAGGAGAAAAATGACTGCTACTGCTGAACCCAGGACAGGAGCCCACCCAGCTTGATGATAAAAGTTTTGGTTTTGGGGTATGTTTTCCCTGTCCCAGATGGATGTCAACTGCCACCATGGTCACCCTTTCTTTTGCCATGGAAGGACAAAACAGAAGGAAGAATCCAAATCCATCATGGTCTGTGATGCAAAGTATGTCTATGATGCGTGTCTGCGTTTTTCCTAAGGTGCTTGTAGTATGGGATTTAAAGATGCCATAAAGAGCGTGCCCACTTTCTTTCTCTGTTTTTTTCCATGAAAGATTTAAAGACAAATGCTCGACATAAGGTCCATTGCGGAGCATGTTACGCCTATGCAAAGCTTCTTTTAGTTTTCCTGAAAGAAGTGTCTGTGTGGTTACCTGTTAAATGACAGTGAGAAAATAGTTTTGCAACAAAAGAGTTAAAAACCTGTTTGTAAGAGTTCAGCAGTTCAGAAGAAACAGACTTTATTTTTTACTGTAAAATGCTTTGTTTTGTTTCATTGGTAGGTTTTTGATTATGTGGTTTTTTGGGTTTTAGGGTTTTTTTTAACATGTAGAAATACAATTTGGGACTTCTGTTTTTTTGGGTGACTTGTTGAAGACTTTTCATGATGCTCATCACACTGTGGTGCCCCAAAAATACTCCAGACCCTCAGATTCTGGGTCTGCAAGGCTGGGGGGGGGTGGAATTAGCAGAATTTTTTGGGGAGAAAAGCATGCTGTTTGGGATTTTTTTTGGTAGTGCTGCTGCCATCCTGTGTCCAAACTAGTACCGTAGTACTGCACATGTCACACATCATATACACAACATACACGTCACGTGTGACACACGTCACACCTGTCATGTGTCACACATATAACCATGTCACACATGTCACACACATGTCACATATCACATGTATCACAAATGCCAGACACGTCACACGTCACCAGTATTTCACAGATGTTATACAAGTGTCACATCACACATGTCATAAATATAAGGCACGTCACACGCATCACACCTGTCACACTTGTAGCATCATAAACATCACCTGTCACACACGTGTCACACATGTCACATAATAAACATCACACAGGTCGCATGTGTCACACAACACACACGTGACATATACCACATGCGTGTCACACACGTGTCGCAGACACGTCATACACACATCACACATGTCATGCGCACATGCACAGACACATGCACATACACGCTCACACATGCATACACACACACACAGATGCACACAAATACACACACAAAAGGAAAGGAGAATACAAAAGAAACCCAGTGTGCATGAATGTTTCTTTACACACACTGATGACAGAAAAAGAGGAATTTGAAGGACCACAATTCCAAATCTTATTAGGTGTCATACAGGTCAGCACACAGCACACAGTTTATGGCTTATTTCAGAACACAATTGTCAAGATACAGCATTCCAGCACTTCTCAAACAGTGCTCAAAAATATTTTTATAGGGGCTTTGTTTGTTTGGTTTTGCTTTTTCTTTTGGGCTAATATTACATAATTTCAGTCTGTTGAATCTTGAATAAGCAAGAAAGCCAGTCAATTTTGCATCACTAAAACCACAGAATGATTATGCATTTTTCTTATGCAAGCCCAGATTGTATTCTTGTCCCTTAGCTAATTACACTAATGGAAAATTAACCTATCCAAGGGGGAAAAAAACAAAACCCAACATCATCAACAACAAAGCAGCAGCTTATTTCTCTGCTGTACTAGCTCACATAGGGATCAGATAATAACTGTAATCAGTCTAGGACTAAAGGGTGAAATAGCCTCCATTAGTGTAAGCAAGCCGTTAGGTCAGCTCAATCTGAGCTCTGAAACCTCATCTAGAAAAAGAACCCACAAAAAAAAAAAAAACAAAAACCCACCAAACAAAAACAAAGAAAGAAGCCCCTGAAATGAAAAAAACTATTCTTCAAAGAAAAAATGAATAAGAAAGGAAAATTTCAAAACTTTCAATTCTATCTATCATGGCCAAGGAGTTTCAGATCTTCTATATTTTAACAAAACTTCCTTTACAGATCAAAAGCCCTTTTGTATCTCTTGCTGTTCTCATGGGGAAAAAAGAAATCTTCAATTTATTCAGTATGTTCCTTTCAACAATTAGTACAAAAAAATTTTAGGAAATGGATACTGGAGTTTTGTGGGTGCTTACTCAATCAACAATGAGTAATGTGTATAGATAATTTGTCCAGCAAAGTACAGCTATGCTGTGGAGGTTCCAAGTATGCACATTTACAATCTATCTACAGAAAGGGAGAGGAACTAAAAAGTAATTTCAGAAAGTTCATTTAAACAAATTTTACAGTGTGAGTCGCTGTGATACTTCTTCCTCCCAAGGGGTTGGCACTTGCATTTTGTTGTGTATATGTAGTTGTTTTGTTATTGTTGCTCTGAACACTAAAAGATCTCTCAAGTCACATGCAGCTCAACTGAATGTGTCTTCTGAACAGAGAAAGGTTAATCTGGCAAATGCTCCATATCTGTTACTTCTCAAAGAGCTGCTTGCATTGGTTGAATAGAGCTTCGGAAACACAGCTTTGATAATCTGGAGGAATTTTCATCATCTTCAGTATCCTCAAAGTGAAATAATTTTTTTAGTTTCAAGTAGTAAACATCTCTATAAAGTAAGGGCCTGTGGAAATGCTATAAAGATTATATAGCTGGAGCCTGTTGCTAGATCATGGCTCAAAGTTTCTGAAATTGCATGTTTAGCTTCACAAATATTGAGCAATTGAGGTCAACATAGTATTCACTGCTCCAAAGGCACACCTCACTTTGAGAAACTGGTTTACTTTAAGCAATGTTTGGTACAACCAGATCCGTGTTACATTGCACCAATTCTATTTTTTTTTTTTTTTTCCACAGGCAGAATGTCTCATGTTGTAAGACCTTTTCCTGAGTCGTATGAGTTTCTGACTGCTTCAGATTTTATGGCAAATGTGAAATCTCCTACGGCAAGGAAATAGAATAGAAGATATATGAAACTGTAGCATTTAAGCCGGCTAGCTTCTGGAAGTTTAAGTCAACTTCAGAACTTCAGAGTTATTTCTTCAGAGAAATTATGTGGAACTTTCACCTATTATTCTTCTGGTGTGAGTTTAATATAAACAGCAATTTAGTTATTGTAGCAATGGGAAACTAAGCAGTAACTAATGATGACTAAAGTTAGCACCACACCAAAAGTTTTAAACGGTAATATGAACTGTCCTGGGTTCAGCAGTAGCAGTCATTTTTCTCCTTCTTAGTAGCTTGTGCAGTGCTGTGTTTTTGACTTTCAGCCTGGGAACAACACTAATGACACTAATGTTTTCAGCTGTTGCTAAGTAATGTTTACTCTGACCAAGGACTTTCTGAGCCTCGTGCTCTGCCAGGGAGGAGGGGAAGCTGGGAGGAAGCAGAGACAGGACACCTGACCCGAACTACCCACAGAGGTATTCCATAACACAGCATGTCATGCCCAGTATAGAAACTGTGTGCAGTTACCTGGAAGGCCTATATCTCTGCTCGGATTGGGCTGGGTATCGGTGGGTGGTGAGTGGTTGTATTCTCTTTCCTTCTTATTTCCCTTATCATTATTATTATTGGAGGTAGCAGTAATGGTTTTGTTAACCTTAGTTACTGGACTGACCCACGTATCTGTGGAGTGTCTGGGACCTTCATGCCAGCATGAGGGGTTTTTCCCTGAAAGAACCACAGCTCCCCGGGCCGAGTTGGGACCTCTGTAAGACCCTGGTTTAATTTCTTTAAAAAGGCATTCTTTTTGGTCCCTTTCCATGTAAGGAGCAGCGGAACACCCTGCATGTTGGGTAAAAGGTAGTTTGGTTTTGGTGGTCTGGACTTTGGTATTTGGTAGCAGTCAGGATCATGGGTACCACTGCCTCCAAAGGGAGGATTCTGAAAAGGTCCCCCACTGGGTTGCATTTTGTAACAATTTGGGTGGAGGTCAGGATCACTGCCTCCCTAGGGGGGTTTGAAGAAATACCCACTGGGTTGCATTTTGCAACACTGGAAACAAATTGGTGAACTCCTGGGTGGCTTGGTCACTTGGGAGACTTCAGAACAAAGTGGTGGACACCTGAGGAGTTCAGTTACTCAGGTGACTCTGGTAAAATACTGTTATCAATGGTGGATGTTATTCTTGAGACGAGAAGGAAAGTGGGATGAAGTAGCTTATGCAGAAATGTTTTTCACTTTGAGATAGATATCATCTGGAACAGCAAAAGGATTTTAGCTTTAGTTTTGCACCCCAGGACCTGTTAGTATTGTCCTTGGAGAAAGACAGTAAAATTTGCTTAAACGCTGTTGCTCTTGGTGCAGCATAGGACAGTTATGCACCAGACTTTGAGGAATGCGGAGGACCTGGATTTGATGGTAGCCGCCCAGAGAAGGGGTATTGTGAGCAATGGGGCTGAAGGTACTGACAATGAGAATTAAACACAAGCACCAGCACAGGCACCAGAGATATTAGAGGGGGCTGAAGGTTTTAGCCCTACAGCAGGGCAAACTAGAGGAAAATGAGGGGAAACTCTGATTGCGCCTTTAAGACAAGCTGTGGGCCACGATGGTCTGGTCATGATGAAGATTCCGTTCACCATTACAGATTAGAATATTTGGAAACAAGTGGCTGGTAATCATGCATCATGCTTTTGAGAGTGTTGACAGGAATATGATTATTCATATGGCTTGGACAGCGGTAATGCAACAAATAAGAGAAGGCATATGGGCAGGTACAGTGAATCTTCAAGTACCTACCCCCAATCCTAACTGAGACCCTAACCGGGACCAGGACAGGCAGGCTTTGAAACAATACGGGAGGTAGATTTTATTTGGTATTAGGAATGTGGTCCCCAGGGCAGTGAGCTGGTCTGAGCTATATAAAGTAAAGCAAGATACAAATGAATCACCGTATGGATTTGTGGAAAGATTAAAAGAGGTGATGCATAAATATACTACTATTGATCCTGAATTTGAGGAAGGAAGGAAAGGACCAATATGATTTGGGAAAGATAATGAATGTGGCCTGGGAGACCTATCGCAATTAGTCCACCACTAATTTCAGTTCCCTGAAATGGTTCAAATGGTGGTGGAAAGGGGTTTGAGTCCCTGATTATTAATATACTTAATATAATAATTCATATTGTGAGGAATGTGCGTGTGATTCGTGTCAGTAACTTAGAAAACTATTGAATTTATTTTTGCATTTAACTCTATAACCAAGATAAACTTTAAAGTAACACATGCGTATGCGAGGTTGTAACCTCAAGCACGGACGTATAGATATGCTGATGCTAAGCCTGATGCTAACTGCAGATATCCGGTAATGTAAACAAGGCTTGACACCTATTGTGTAGAAGTCACAAAACAGGAAGATTTGAGACCTTCGATTCAACAATCTTCAAGGAAGGAAGATAAAGGCCTCTAGCAGCAGACTGGCGCAGACTCGGATCATACCATAAAAGGACACTTTACAATATGTGAAAGGACACGTATACCAGACACAAAAGAGTATAAAAAGAGAGAATCTTTGGGAGTAGGTGTGCGTCGTAGGTGGAGCGGAGACTCCCCGGCGCACCGAGCGCTGCTTGCTTATTGCCTCTCAATACTAATCAATTGTAAATAAAATTAATCAGACAAATTCACGTCTGTGGCAAGTTTTTATAACAAAATTTGTGACCCCGACGTGATCTCTGTGTGGCTGCTTGGGACTGTAGCTCTTACGAGGGGCGCCCCTACAAATTGTGGCTCGGGAGTTGTAGTCTCGGGTAGTCTCAAGAGATCAACGAACAGAGAGGCAATAACCAAGGAAATCGAGCTCCCGGAAAACTGCAGTATAAAATACCCGTCATTCTTGTGCGCGAAGGCCCGGACAAGAACAACGGACTGTAAGTATCGTTCGGTTGGGTGGGAAGGCCGGTGTGTTCCTCTCGCCGTAATTCCAGGCATCCTTGAGGGAACTGGTTGGTGTAGAGACAGAGTGAATGTTTGTGTCTGAAACGCAACAAAGTTGCCTAATTGCATGATAATGGGTGTAACCGAGACACAGACCGAGCATCCTGGGTCTGTAAAGCACGGGCCGAGTTGGGACCTCTGTAAGACCCTGGTTTAATTTCTTTAAAAAGGCATTCTTTTTGGTCAAAAAAGACACTTCTACCTGCTCTCCTGTCCTTCTCATTTCTTGATATCCCTCTCTTACCTGGGTCTGAAAGGTGAATGACTCCAAGCTGTTTGCCAATTTCTCTCTTTCTTGTTTCTCTAGATATCTGATTGTCAAGTCTTAGAGTCTAGCATGCAAAGAGAACAGTAATCAGAGGTAGCAAGTGCCTTTAGCTGAGCAGCACATCATATACATAAGCTTCTGATGACAGCAGCGCTATATGAGCCACCACCATTCCAAAGCAATTTACTTCCTTTACGTGGAGCTTTAACCCAGCAGAGCCATTTCAAACATCCCTTTTTCATCAAGCTCTTCACTTCGTCCTCCAGCAGGTAGGGCACATCATTTACACCCAGTTCCAAGAGGACCTCATGGACAAGTTTCTGCTTCTTGGGTGCTTTGATCTTCTTCCCTTCCTCTGTTCTGGTAACCGTGCTGTCACTGGAATTTTTGTACGGTTCTTCCTTTTTCACATTTTCTCTATTTCCTTTGGGATCCTTAACAGAAAATTTACGTTCTCAGGCAGTGGAACAGATTTGCGTGTTTTCCAGATTTTTTTCTCAGGGCAGGGGACAAACACGGAAAGAAGAGTTCACCTGCGTACATTCTGTGAGAGAAACAGTGATGTTTTCACAATATCGGGGATGGGGCTTTGCAATATTAAGACTTTGCAATAGTGGGGCCGGGGCTAAGTTACTAAGGAAATGAAACAAAGGTTTTGAAATACGATGACTTAAACAGACACACTCTTTGGTTAAAAAGAATGCTATCTTTGTACGACATATGAAACTTAGCTGGTGCAAACTGGTTCTGTAGTTAAACAGTAATTTTGGGTACAACCTGTCTGCCAGAGAATTATGAAATTGAACCATAAAAGGAGAGAAAGAGGCATACAAAATAGAATAAGGGAAGGTGTGACCAGAGGCGGGACAGTTAGCACATAGGTTATACATGTCAGATACGCTGTAAAGCTTGGAGTCACCACCCAATGGGAAAACGTAGGAAAAGGGAGGGAACATGCAGACAGGATAGGAAAAAACAAATCAAAGTTCTGGATACTTGCCAGGAAGCTCGTTTTCACACAAACGTTAAGTAAATACCTGCTTCACTTCTGTGTCTGACCAAGGTCTGCCTGAACCTAGAGACTGTTTCTCACAATTCAACTTCTCAGACACCAAAATCCAAGACAATTTCCTCAGCGGGATGCTCACCAGAGATTCCATCTTCTTGCCTTCTTCCTTTTTCTGGGAAAAAATAAGTGAGTAGAGACAGCATGTGAGTGACACCCTCTCAAAGCTCACTCTGTACTGAAGACGCCCAGCAACATCTTTCAAACCTGGCTTTTCAAACCTGCACTCTGAGGTAGGAAAGTGAGGAGAGACAGCAATGTGTGTGTCACCCTTGCAACTCTCACTCTGTGCTGAATATAGCGACAGAGATCATTCACTCCTGGCTCTTTGGTTCTGGGAGCTGAGTTCAAACGTTTGTGCTTTACTCTGCTGTGCTCAGCCGATACAAGGCACTGGTGATATTGGGTTCAAATGGACTTTGCAGTAGGAAAATGAGAAGTGACAGCAATGCGTGTGTCACGCTTGCAAAGCTCACTGTGTGCTGCAGATGCCCAGACAGATCATTCAAACCTGGCTCTTTGGCTTTGAGAGCAGAGTCAAAATGTTCGCGCACTACTATGCTGTTCTCAGATGAGACAGGGCACCGGAGATGTTGGATTAAAATGGACTTTGAGGAATGAAAGTGAGGAGAGATAACAATCTGTGTGTCACCGTTGCAAAGCTCAGTGTGTGCTGGAGATGCCCAGCCAGATCATTCAAATACGGCTGTTTGGCTCTAGGAGCAGAGATCAAATGCTCGTGGTCTACTCTGCTCTGCTCAGCCGAGAGCAGGCACCGGAGTTGTTGAATTCAAATGGACTTTGAGGTAGGAAAGTGAGGAGAGACAGCATGTAAGTGTCACGCTAGCAAAGCTCACGGTGTGGTGAATATGACCAGCAACATCTTTCAAACCTGGCTCTTTTCCTGTGGGAGCAGAGTTCAAAAGTTCGAGCTCTACTTTGTTTTTCTCAGCCGACACAAGGCACCGGAGATGTTGGATTCAAATGACCTTTGAGTTAGGAAAGTGAGGAGAGACAGCAATGTGTGTGTCACTGTTGCAAATCTGACTGTGTGCTGAATATGACCAGGTGGAGCTTTCCCTCCTGGTACTTCTGCTGTTATAGCAGAGTCCAAACCGCTGCTCTACTCACCCTGCTGCTGCTCACAGACTGAGGGCACAGGAGATGTTGGATTCAGTTTTACTTAGCGGTAGGAATATAAGAAGTGACAGCAATGTGTGTGTCCCAGTTGCAAAGCTCACTGTGTGTTCCAGATGCCCTGGAGCAGCTTTCTGGCCTTGCTCTTCAACAGTGGTAGCAGAGTCCAAACTTCATTGTTCTGATCACTCTGCTACTGCTCAGCAGAGAGCGGGAACGAGAGCGATTGGATTCAAATGCAGTTTTAGGAGAAGAAGTGAGAAGAGACATCAATGTGTGCTGAAGATGCCCAGAAGCTTTCCCTCCTGTTTCTTCGGCTCTTTTTGCAGAGGCCACACGTTACTGCTCTTCTCACTCTGCTGCTGCTTAGCAGAGAGCAGGCGCAGTATCATTTTTATTTAAATGCGGTTTTAGGAGATGTTAGCTAGCGATAGCAATGTGTGTGTCACAGTTGCAAATCTGTCTGTGTGCTGAAGGAACTTTTTGACCAAGCTCTTTGCCTCTGTTAGCAGAATCGAAACTTTACTGCTCTACTCACTCTGCTGCTGCTCAGCAGAGATGGGGCACTGGAGAGTTTGGATTGGATTGGACTGTTAGGAGATAAAACCATTAGCAATAGCAATATATGTGTCATAGTTGCAAATCTGACTGTGTGCTGAAGATGCCCGGAAGAAGCTTTCCCTCCTGGCTCTACTGTTCTGTTTGCAGAGGCCAAACATTACCTTTCTTCTCACTCTGCTGCTGCTCAGCAGAGAGCGGGCAACCAAGAGGTCTTATTCAAATGGAGTTTCAGGTGATAAAGTGATTAGCTATAGCAATGTGTGTGTCACAGTTGCAAATCTGACTGTGTGGTGAAGATGACCAAGAGAAGCTTTCCGGCCTGGCTCTTCGGCTGCAGTAGCAAAGTCCAAACTTCACTGTTCTGCTCACTCTTCTGCTGCTCAGCAGAGTGTGGGCACCGGAGAGGATAGATTCAAATGGACTTTTAAGAGATAAAGCTGTTAGCTATAGCAGTGTGTGCGTCACTGTTGCAAACCTCACTGTGTGCTTCTCAAAAGCAGCTTTCTGGCCTGGCTATTCAACTGTCGTAGCAGAGTGCAGATTTCACTGTTCTACTCGCTCTGCTGCTGCTCACAGAGACCGAAAACCTGAGAGGTTAGATTCAAACACTGTTTTGTGAGATGAAGTGAAGAGTGACAGCGATGTGTGTGTCACTGTTGCAAATCTGACTGTGTGCTGAAGATGCCCAGCAGCATCTTTCACTCCTGGCTCTTTGACTGTGTTATCAGAGACCAAACGTTAGTGCTATACTCACTCTGCTGCTGCTCAAACAAGAGCAGGCATTGTAGAGGTTGGATTAAAATGGACTTTGCTGCAGGAAAGTGAGGCGTGTCAGCAATGTGCGTCACAGTTGCAAAGCTCACTGTGTGCTGAATATGATCAGCAGGAACTTTCCCTCCATGGTCTTCTGCTGTTTTAGCAGAGTCCAATCTTCACTGCTCTACTCACTCTGCTGCTGCTCACAGCGAGCAGGCACAGGAGATGCTGGATTCAGTTTTACTTTGAGGTAGGAAAGTGAGGAGCAACAGCAACGTATGTGTCACAGTTGCAAAGCTCGCTGAGTGCTGAAAATGCTCAGAAGAAGCTTCCCCTCCTGGCTCTTCTGCTCTGTTTGCAGACTCCATACGTTAACTTTCTCTCTGCTGCTGCTCAGCAGAGAGCAGGCACCAGAGAGTTTTATTGAAATGGAGTTTTAGGAGGTAAAGCAATTAGTGATTGCTATGTGTGTGTCACAGTAGCAAAGCTCAATGTGTGCTGATCAGAAGCGGCTTTCTGGCCTGGTTCCTTGTCTTTGTTGACAGAGTCCAAACTTGACTGATCTGGTCACTCTGCTGCTGCTCAGCAGAAAGTGGGAACCAGAGAGGTTGTAATCAAATGCAGTTTTATGAGATCAAGCGGGGAGTGACAGCAATGTGTGTGTCACAGTTGCAAATCTGACTGTGTGCTGAAGATGCCCAGCAGAAGCTTTCTGGAATGGCTCTTCAAATGTGGTAGCAGAGTTCAAACATCACTGTTGTGCTTACTCTGCTGCTGCGCAGCAGAGAGCGATCAATAGAGATGTTTTATTGAAATGGTGTTTCAGGAGATAAAGCAGTTAGCGATAGGTGTCATGATGTGTGTGTCACAGTTGCAAAGATCACTGTGTGCTAAAGAAGTCCAGAAGGAGCATTTTGACATAGCTGTTCTGCTCTGTTAGTTAACCCAATCGTTAACTGCTCTTCTCACTCCGCTTCTGCTTAGCAGAGAGCAGGCACATGAGAGGTTGGATTCAAATGGACTTTTAAGAGATAAAGCTATTAGCTATAGCAACGTGTGTGTCACTGTTGCAAACCTCATTGTGGGGTGACATCTGTTGGAACGATGGTACTGCATGGTACAAGTAATCCAGGAGGTTCCTCGATTGTGTGGAAGACAGCTTCCTTCTGCAAGTAATAGAGGAGCCAACAAGGAGAGGTGCCATGCTTGAACTTGTGCTCACCAACAAGGAAGGGCTTGTTGAGAATGTGGTACTCCAGGGCAGCCTTGGATGCAGCGATCACAAGAGGGTCGAATTTGAGATCCCCATGAGAGTGTGAAGAGCGTGTAACAAGCTCACTGCCCTGGACTTCAAAAGAGCAGACTTTGGCCTCTTCAGGAGCCTGCTTAGTAAGGTTCCATGGGATTTATCCCTGGAGTGAAGAGGGTCCCTAGACTCTTGGTTGATATTCAAGGATCACCTGCTACAAGCTCAGGAGTGCTGCATCCCAACAGGAAGGAAGTGCAGCAGGAGGGCCAGGAGACCTCCTTGGTTGGATAAGGATCTGCTGAGGAAAATTCAAAGGAAAAAAGAGGCTTATAAAAAATGGAGGCAAGGACAGGCGGCCTGGGTAGAGTACAGGGATGTTGTCGGGGATGCTAGGGACCAGGTTAGGAAGGCTAAGGCCCAGTTAGAATTAAACCTAGCCAGAGATGTTAAGGATAACAGGAAGGGATTCTACAGGTACATAGCAAACAAAAAACAGACTAGGGACAACATAGGCCCCCTGAGGAAGCTCTTGGGGGAACTGGCTACACAGTATTTGAAGAAGGCTGAGGTTCTCAATGACTTCTTTGCCTCGGTCTTCACTGGCAAATTCTCGAACTGCACCACACAGGTCTTAGAAGGTAGACGCAGGGACTGTGAGAATGAAAACCTTGGGCCCTCTGTAGGAGAGGATCTGTTTTGAGACCATCTTAAAAATCTGAATGCGCACAAGTCCAAGGAACCTGATGGAATCCATCCGCAGGTCCTGAAGGAGCTGGCGAATGAAGCTGCTAAGCCACTGTCCATCATATCTGAAAAATCATGGCAGTCAGGTGAAGTTCCCCACGACTGGAAAAAGGGAAATATAACCCCCATTTTCAAGAAGGGGAAAATGGAAGATCCGGGGAATTACAGACCAGTCAGTCTCACCTCTGTGCCTGGTAAAATCTTGGAGCACATTCTTCTGGAAGGCATGCTAAGACACATGAAAAACAACAAGGTGCTTGGTGACAGCCAGCATGGCTTCACTATGGGGAAATCCTGCCTTACCAATTTGGTGGCCTTCTACAAATGGGGCTACAGAATTTATGGATAAGGGTAATGCAGTTGGCGTCATCTACCTGGACTTGTGCAAAGCATTTGACACTGTCCCACACAACATCCTTCTCTCTAAATACAGTTAAAAGCAAAAATAAATTCAATAGTTTTCTAAGTTACTGACACGAATCACACGCACATTCCTCACAATATGAATTATTATATTAAGTATATTAATAATCAGGGACTCAAACCCCTTTCCCCCACCATTTGAACCATTTCAGGGAACTGAAATTAGTGGTGGACTAATTGCGGTAGGTCTCCCAGGCCACATTCATTATCTTTCCCAAATCATATTGGTCCTTTCCTTCCTTCCTCAAATTCAGGATCAATAGTAGTATATTTATGCATCACCTCTTTTAATCTTTCCACAAATCCATACGGTGATTCATTTGTATCTTGCTTTACTTTATATAGCTCAGACCAGCTCACTGCCCTGGGGACCACATTCCTAATACCAAATAAAATCTACCTCCCGTATTGTTTCAAAGCCTGCCTGTCCTGGTCCCGGTTAGGGTCTCAGTTAGGATTGGGGGTAGGTACTTGAAGATTCACTGTACCTGCCCATATGCCTTCTCTTATTTGTTGCATTACCGCTGTCCAAGCCATATGAATAATCATATTCCTGTCAACACTCTCAAAAGCATGATGCATGATTACCAGCCACTTGTTTCCAAGTATTCTAAACTGTAATGGTTAACGGAATCTTCATCATGACCAGACCATCGTGGCCCACAGCTTGTCTTAAAGGCGCAATCAGAGTTTCCCCTCATTTTCCTCTAGTTTGCCCTGCTGTAGGGCTAAAACCTTCAGCCCCCTCTAATATCTCTGGTGCCTGTGCTGGTGCTTGTGCTTAATTCTCATTGTCAGTACCTTCAGCCCCATTGCTCACAATACCCCTTCTCTGGGCGGCTACCATCAAATCCAGGTCCTCCGCATTCCTCAAAGTCTGGTGCATAACTGTCCTATGCTGCAATAAGAGCAACAGCGTTTAAGCAAATTTTACTGTCTTTCTCCAAGGACAATACTAACAGGTCCTGGGGTGCAAAACTAAAGCTAAAATCCTTTTGCTGTTCCAGATGATATCTATCTCAAAGTGAAAAACATTTCTGCATAAGCTACTTCATCCCACTTTCCTTCTCGTCTCAAGAATAACATCCACCATTGATAACAGTATTTTACCAGAGTCACCTGAGTAACTGAACTCCTCAGGTGTCCACCACTTTGTTCTGAAGTCTCCCAAGTGACCAAGCCACCCAGGAGTTCACCAATTTGTTTCCAGTGTTGCAAAATGCAACCCAGTGGGTATTTCTTCAAACCCCCCTAGGGAGGCAGTGATCCTGACCTCCACCCAAATTGTTACAAAATGCAACCCAGTGGGGGACCTTTTCAGAATCCTCCCTTTGGAGGCAGTGGTACCCATGATCCTGACTGCTACCAAATACCAAAGTCCAGACCACCAAAACCAAACTACCTTTTACCCAACATGCAGGGTGTTCCGCTGCTCCTTACATGGAAAGGGACCAAAAAGAATGCCTTTTTAAAGAAATTAAACCAGGGTCTTACAGAGGTCCCAACTCGGCCCGGGGAGCTGTGGTTCTTTCAGGGAAAAACCCCTCATGCTGCTGGCATGAAGCTCCCAGACACTCCACAGATACGTGGGAAACATGGCTGGGTTTCCCTATTCGGGCGCCAAATTGTTACCATAAAAGTCGGTCAGAGAAACTTTCAGTTTGGAGTATGTCGTGGTTTAAGCCCAGCCGGCAACCCAGAACCACGCAGCTGCTCGTTCACTCCCCCCTCTTCTTCCTCCCCCAGCTCCCGAAGAGATGGGGAGGAGAACCAAAAGAATGTAACTCCCACGGGTTGAGGTAATGACAGTCCAGTAACTAAGGTTAACACAACCATTACTGCTACCACCAATAATAATAATGATAAGGGAAATAAGAAGGCAAGAGAATACAACCACTCACCACCCACCGATACCCAGCCCAATCCGAGCAGAGATATAGGCCTTCCAGGTAACAGCACCCAGTTTCTATACTGGGCATGACATGCTGTGTTATGGAATACCTCTGTGGGTAGTTCGGGTCAGGTGTCCTGTCTCTGCTTCCTCCCAGCTTGATGATGAACCCAACCACACAGCTCGTTCACTCACTCCCCCCCCCTTTCTTGCCCTCCCCCTGCTCCTGGAGGTATGGGAAAGGAGAATTGAAAGAATGTAACTCCCACGGGTTGAGATAAGAGCAGTTTAGTAACTAAGGTTAACACAAATCACTACTGCTACCCACCAATAATAATAATGATAAAGGAAATAACAAGGGATGAGAATACAACACCTCAACACCAGCCGACCGATAACTCCCCCAACCCCACCTGACCGAGCAGCAACCGATACCTCGTCCAACCACGCAGTGCCCTAGTCCTTGCAGGACTTGTCCTGGTCCTTGTCTTTGTCTTTCTTTTCCTTCTGCCCTGATGCTTCTCTCCAGCTCTGTCCTGCTCACTATCTCTCTGTCCTGTTTCCTGTCCCCAGTACTTCTGTCTCTCTTTCTCTGCCGCTGCCTGTCCTTGCCTCATTCCTTGCTATGCTTTTCCATCCATCCAGCCCAGCTGTCTTTTTCCCTTTCTCTCCTCCTCTGTCCTGCTCCCTGGCCCCTTTTCTTTTCTCCTCTGTTTCTGTCCTCTGGCCAATTTCTGGTTTTAGATTTTTTTTCCTTCTTGGTCACTTCTTACAGATCGACATTTCTTATATTTCTTAATCCCTTTGTTCTCTTCCCTCTTCTTTTTCTCGCTCTGTCAACATGTCCTGTGCCCCACCACTGTCCTCGTCTCTCCCTTCTTCCTCTCCTTCCCACCCACCCTCCAGCATCTTTATGCCCTGGTCCCACACCCTCCATTTTCTTGCTCCATTTCTCCTTCACTAACTGTACCAGAGATGGTGCAAAATACTTCTTTCTTCTGCTCATTTGTAGACTTCATAAAATAAGGAAGCTTTAAACTGTTGTTTTTTAAGCCCAGCCAGTAACTCAGAACCACGCAACTGCTTGCTCATCCCCCCCAACTTCTTCGTAGAGGGATAGGAAGGAGAATCAAAGAATGTAACTGCCATGGCTTGAGATAAGAACAGTCTGGTAACTAAGGTATAACACAAAACCAGTACTGCTACCACCAATAATAATAATGATAAGGCAAATAACAAGGGGAGAGAATATGAAACTAAAAGAGGAAAAGGAAAAAAATAAATACAAGGGATGCACAATTCAACGCTCAGCACCCACCAGCCAATACCCAGCCCAACCTGAGCAGCGATCTGGGCCTTCCATGTAACTCCCCCCCTGTTTTTATCCTGGGCATGACGTGCTGTGGTTTGGAATACCCCTTGGCTAGTTTGGATCAGGTGTCCTGTTTCCACTTCCTCCCAGCTTCCTGTGCCCCTCCTCACTGGCAGAGCATGAGGACTGAAAAGTTCTTTATCAGAGTAAACATTACTTAGCAACTACTAAAACCATCGGTGTATCAGCATTGTTCTCGGACTAAAGTTGAAAACACAGCACTGCACCAGCTACTAAGAAGGAGAAAAATGACTGCTACTGCTGAACCCAGGACAGGAGCCCACCCAGCTTGATGATAAAAGTTTTGGTTTTGGGGTATGTTTTCCCTGTCCCAGATGGATGTCAACTGCCACCATGGTCACCCTTTCTTTTGCCATGGAAGGACAAAACAGAAGGAAGAATCCAAATCCATCATGGTCTGTGATGCAAAGTATGTCTATGATGCGTGTCTGCGTTTTTCCTAAGGTGCTTGTAGTATGGGATTTAAAGATGCCATAAAGAGCGTGCCCACTTTCTTTCTCTGTTTTTTCCATGAAAGATTTAAAGACAAATGCTCGACATAAGGTCCATTGCGGAGCATGTTACGCCTATGCAAAGCTTCTTTTAGTTTTCCTGAAAGAAGTGTCTGTGTGGTTACCTGTTAAATGACAGTGAGAAAATAGTTTTGCAACAAAAGAGTTAAAAACCTGTTTGTAAGAGTTCAGCAGTTCAGAAGAAACAGACTTTATTTTTTACTGTAAAATGCTTTGTTTGTTTCATTGGTAGGTTTTTGATTATGTGGTTTTTTGGGTTTTAGGGTTTTTTTTTAACATGTAGAAATACAATTTGGGACTTCTGTTTTTTTGGGTGACTTGTTGAAGACTTTTCATGATGCTCATCACACTGTGGTGCCCCAAAAATACTCCAGACCCTCAGATTCTGGGTCTGCAAGGCTGGGGGGGGGTGGAATTAGCAGAATTTTTTGGGGAGAAAAGCATGCTGTTTGGGATTTTTTTTTGGTAGTGCTGCTGCCATCCTGTGTCCAAACTAGTACCGTAGTACTGCACATGTCACACATCATATACACAACATACACGTCACGTGTGACACACGTCACACCTGTCATGTGTCACACATATAACCATGTCACACATGTCACACACATGTCACATATCACATGTATCACAAATGCCAGACACGTCACACGTCACCAGTATTTCACAGATGTTATACAAGTGTCACATCACACATGTCATAAATATAAGGCACGTCACACGCATCACACCTGTCACACTTGTAGCATCATAAACATCACCTGTCACACACGTGTCACACATGTCACATAATAAACATCACACAGGTCGCATGTGTCACACAACACACACGTGACATATACCACATGCGTGTCACACACGTGTCGCAGACACGTCATACACACATCACACATGTCATGCGCACATGCACAGACACATGCACATACACGCTCACACATGCATACACACACACACAGATGCACACAAATACACACACAAAAGGAAAGGAGAATACAAAAGAAACCCAGTGTGCATGAATGTTTCTTTACACACACTGATGACAGAAAAAGAGGAATTTGAAGGACCACAATTCCAAATCTTATTAGGTGTCATACAGGTCAGCACACAGCACACAGTTTATGGCTTATTTCAGAACACAATTGTCAAGATACAGCATTCCAGCACTTCTCAAACAGTGCTCAAAATATTTTTATAGGGGCTTTGTTTGTTTGGTTTTGCTTTTTCTTTTGGGCTAATATTACATAATTTCAGTCTGTTGAATCTTGAATAAGCAAGAAAGCCAGTCAATTTTGCATCACTAAAACCACAGAATGATTATGCATTTTTCTTATGCAAGCCCAGATTGTATTCTTGTCCCTTAGCTAATTACACTAATGGAAAATTAACCTATCCAAGGGGGAAAAAAACAAAACCCAACATCATCAACAACAAAGCAGCAGCTTATTTCTCTGCTGTACTAGCTCACATAGGGATCAGATAATAACTGTAATCAGTCTAGGACTAAAGGGTGAAATAGCCTCCATTAGTGTAAGCAAGCCGTTAGGTCAGCTCAATCTGAGCTCTGAAACCTCATCTAGAAAAAGAACCCACAAAAAAAAAAAAAACAAAAACCCACCAAACAAAAACAAAGAAAGAAGCCCCTGAAATGAAAAAACTATTCTTCAAAGAAAAAATGAATAAGAAAGGAAAATTTCAAAACTTTCAATTCTATCTATCATGGCCAAGGAGTTTCAGATCTTCTATATTTTAACAAAACTTCCTTTACAGATCAAAAGCCCTTTTGTATCTCTTGCTGTTCTCATGGGGAAAAAAGAAATCTTCAATTTATTCAGTATGTTCCTTTCAACAATTAGTACAAAAAAATTTTAGGAAATGGATACTGGAGTTTTGTGGGTGCTTACTCAATCAACAATGAGTAATGTGTATAGATAATTTGTCCAGCCAAGTACAGCTATGCTGTGTGGAGGTTCCAAGTATGCACATTTACAATCTATCTACAGAAAGGGAGAGGAACTAAAAAGTAATTTCAGAAAGTTCATTTAAACAAATTTTACAGTGTGAGTCGCTGTGATACTTCTTCCTCCAAGGGGTTGGCACTTGCATTTTGTTGTGTATATGTAGTTGTTTTGTTATTGTTGTTCTGAACACTAAAAGATCTCTCAAGTCACATGCAGCTCAACTGAATGTGTCTTCTGAACAGAGAAAGGTTAATCTGGCAAATGCTCCATATCTGTTACTTCTCAAAGAGCTGCTTGCATTGGTTGAATAGAGCTTCGGAAACACAGCTTTGATAATCTGGAGGAATTTTCATCATCTTCAGTATCCTCAAAGTGAAATAATTTTTTTAGTTTCAAGTAGTAAACATCTCTATAAAGTAAGGGCCTGTGGAAATGCTATAAAGATTATATAGCTGGAGCCTGTTGCTAGATCATGGCTCAAAGTTTCTGAAATTGCATGTTTAGCTTCACAAATATTGAGCAATTGAGGTCAACATAGTATTCACTGCTCCAAAGGCACACCTCACTTTGAGAAACTGGTTTACTTTAAGCAATGTTTGGTACAACCAGATCCGTGTTACATTGCACCAATTCTATTTTTTTTTTTTTTTCCACAGGCAGAATGTCTCATGTTGTAAGACCTTTTCCTGAGTCGTATGAGTTTCTGACTGCTTCAGATTTTATGGCAAATGTGAAATCTCCTACGGCAAGGAAATAGAATAGAAGATATATGAAACTGTAGCATTTAAGCCGGCTAGCTTCTGGAAGTTTAAGTCAACTTCAGAACTTCAGAGTTATTTCTTCAGAGAAATTATGTGGAACTTTCACCTATTATTCTTCTGGTGTGAGTTTAATATAAACAGCAATTTAGTTATTGTAGCAATGGGAAACTAAGCAGTAACTAATGATGACTAAAGTTAGCACCACACCAAAAGTTTTACACGGTAATATGAACTGTCCTGGGTTCAGCAGTAGCAGTCATTTTTCTCCTTCTTAGTAGCTTGTGCAGTGCTGTGTTTTTGACTTTCAGCCTGGGAACAACACTAATGACACTAATGTTTTCAGCTGTTGCTAAGTAATGTTTACTCTGACCAAGGACTTTCTGAGCCTCATGCTCTGCCAGGGAGGAGGGGAAGCTGGAGGAAGCAGAGACAGGACACCTGACCCGAACTACCCACAGAGGTATTCCATAACACAGCATGTCATGCCCAGTATAGAAACTGTGTGCAGTTACCTGGAAGGCCTATATCTCTGCTCGGATTGGGCTGGGTATCGGTGGGTGGTGAGTGGTTGTATTCTCTTTCCTTCTTATTTCCCTTATCATTATTATTATTGGAGGTAGCAGTAATGGTTTTGTTAACCTTAGTTACTGGACTGACCCACGTATCTGTGGAGTGTCTGGGACCTTCATGCCAGCATGAGGGGGTTTTCCCTGAAAGAACCACAGCTCCCCGGGCCGAGTTA